>NC_135076.1:29308402-29323402 GCF_051107435.1 Chaetodon auriga
TGTTTTCTGAGCAGTAACTCAACTCGCTGTTTGCACGATTGTGTTTTTGAATGACTAGAAATACCTGCATAACAGCGTTTTAACGCACTGGTTAACAGCAGTAGAACGTCTTCTCGTGTCTCTGGAGCAGGACGCTGCACAGACACTGACCTGTCTTTTAATCTGTCTCTTGTATGTCTCCAACACGACACTAGTTCTTTGTGTTTTTCAGGAGAAAATCAGTGACGTAGCATTTTAGTCCTCGAGGTACAAGGCATTTGAATGATAATAGTAATGGACGGTGCTATGTTGCTCTTTATCGCGAGACTGACAAAACTACAAAAATACAGTTCCGGATGCAGGAAATCAGCAAAACCATAGAAAGCTTGAGAGTTTTGTTCAGCAGACAGACGTCGTCACAGGACACTTTTGTTTCTCAGCTCAGCAGGAGGACGATGAGTTTGTGTGTCAGATCGTCTACGTCTTCTATCAGATGGTCTTTCACAAAGCTACCAGAGACGTCATCATCAAAGACACGCGTATCCTTTTCCTCATTCTGAGGTATTGAAGTTGCTCCTGTCTCCTGTGGGAGACAGAGCAGTCTCCTTCAGCCACATCGCTTCTTTCTGTTGTCTCTGAATGAGAGACACCTGTCCCCGTCCACTGATCGAGCATCGAAGGTCCCAGAGAGCGTGAGCTGTTGTCTTTCCCTGACTCAGACCCTCAGAAGCCCCGGCGTACCTCATCGACCTGATGCACGACAACAACGCAGAGATCCGCAAAGTCTGCGACAACACGCTGGACATCATCGCTGTGAGTATCCAGACGCCCTCCGAGGAGCTGTCAGTGACACAGATGCTTTTGGAGGCTTTGGGGGGTCTGGGTTCAGGGTGCTTTGGATAGGACTTGGATAGGACGTGCCCAAAAACCCATAAAACACGTAAGATGAATGAGCTAAAATTCAGATTTCATTGTCTTTATTAAAAAACAGCCATTCAAAGCAACAATAATTCCTCTGACATTCTTACGCGGCTCGTTTTTCCTGATGTGCTCGAGTCCAGTTTGACATCAGCGATTAACTGACTGATGAATTCCTAAATCACCTTGTGACTGACAGGTGTGGTCAGCTCCCAGTCAGTGTGTGATCACTGCCAGACCTCAGATCAGCGTAATTAGCTGTAGATTATAGGCAGGCAGTGCAGCGGGGCAGAGGAAGTGTTTCATTGAAATTATCAGTGAGACCTATTAAGATGTGAACCACATGAAAGGCAGCCGGTGAGCTCTGGAGTGTGTCAGCGGCTGGACAGCAGAGGTGAGAGAGAAAGCAGAGCTGAGGACACACACACGCGCACACACACACACACACACACACACACACACACACACACACACACACAATCATTAGTGCTTGGCTGTGCAGGGTCCTTCTGGCAGCACACACCATAACTGTGCAGTCCTGAAACGTTCACCTTTGATCATTGTGGCCCTGCTCGTGTACAAACACACACACACACACACACACACACACACACACACACACACACACGGCTTCACAAGAAACTTTGTAGATGCTCCAAGTGGGACAGAGGCCTGATTCACAGGGATATTCTTAGCTGGGCCATATTTCCAGAGGAACATGTCGAAACGCTCCCGAAGTGGTCGTGCACTTCCTCGCCCCCGCTGTGATGAGCTCATTCGCTCATGAGCTCAGCTGCTAATAACTGATTAGTCATATTAAACAAATATAAGACTCTAATTCGGTCAAACCCTGAGTCATGATGCTTTTTCGGCCCCTCAGTCTGACTGAATGTGTCGCTGTCGGCGCGGCGCAGGGGCCTCGGCATGGCCGTCAGTAGGCCCGCTCGAGTCTGGGCCGTCGGCGGCTGTCGCTGCCCGCGGCGCTCTGCTCTGCATCGCAGTGATTAATCTCTCAGCTCGGGGCGTCGCGCTCTCAAAGGCCGCCTTTATCGCTCCCCCTTCAGCCCCTGCAGAGAAAAGAAAACAGAACTTTATTAGCTGTAGTGAGAAGACGGAGACGACACACAGTCACACACACACGCCTGCACACACACACACACACACACACACACACACACACACACACACACACACACACACACACACTTCCTCTCTCCAGTGTTTGTGGGTCACACACACACACAGGAAGTTCTCCTTCCATGCTGAGATGGATGGTTGTGGTGATGAGGAGAGAGCAGTCACTTCACTCAGGCACCGTATTGATCAGCTGACAGGAAGTGTCTGATGAGACTGTGTGGCTGAGTCTGTCGGACAGTTCGGGGTTTTACTGAAATGAAGATGCCCTCCTCCAGCTGTCGAGGCATACATACGTGGTTTTTGCCTGAATAAATCACCACATTAAAATCCTGAAAGTGCCACCCACTCCTCCCTGTACACATGAATGCAAAGACATTTAGCTGCTGCACAGACGACGTGTCCTCCTTCACTGTAAAGTCAGCTTCAGGCTTCACCATCATGCTTCTGTAAACTGAACATTGAACCAGGATTGGCCTCCAAAGTATTTGACCCAAAGTAAATCTTCATAATTTGCACTGAATGTGAAAACGGCCTCTGCACATCCATCCAGGAACGAGAAGAAGGCACGTTTTTGACTGCAGGAGGACTAAAGATGAAGTTTGATGATCCTGTCACCGTCCCTCTAGCGCCACCAGCAGGACAGAGTTTTCTCTTGTCCTGTGAAATGTGTGGATTGACGCAGACGATCCTGGTCCTCGGTCCATGAATCCTGCTGATTCTTGCTTTAGCGCCACCGTGAGGTTGACATCTGTGGATCAGATTTTAATTACTCAGCAGCTGTTGGATGGACTGCTGAGAAGTTTGGTTCAGACATTCATGTTTTCCTCACGTTGAAATTATTCTCTCTGACCCTTTTCATCCAGCATCAGGTCAAAATTTAAGTTTGATTTACAAACACCTCCAGTTAATCACACTCCCCATCAGCAGCTGTTAGCATGCTAACATGCTAAAGTAAGACGATGAGCATGGTACACATTAAACCTGCTGAATATCAGCATGTTAGCATTGTCATTATGAGCATGTTAGCATGTAGCTCAAAGCAGCGCGCTGGGCAGAGCTGCTAGCATGGCTAGCATGTTTCACAGTTAGCTCTGACCGCAGACACGGACGAACCAGTACCTCAACAACAATACGATAATCGATGTGTTTCTGTTGCCTGCTGTGAGTTTTGACAGTGATCTGTGGACAAATGTCTCCGGTTTTCTGTCTCCATCCACATCGCTGCAGGAGTATGACGAGGAGTGGGGGAAGAAGATCCAGACGGAGAAGTTCCGCTGGTACAACGGTCAGTGGCTGGAGATGGTGGAGAACCGTCAGATGGATGAAGCAGAGGAGCCCTTCCTGTACGGGGAGGACGGAGAGTCCTTCATCGGGAACGGAGACATCCTGGAGAGACCTGACCTGTTCTACAGCGCCGGTACGGAGAGCGTCTTTATGGTAGAGGACAGGCTCATCTGCCAGCATGATGTCAGCACGTGTTCGTTTAACTGTTTGTGCTGTTTGATCCAGATGGGATCATCTCAGCAGACGGAGCCATCAGTCCTGAGTTCTACACCGACTTCCACAGCGGAGAGCTGGGATACCCTGGATACATGAGCAGGTATGGAGCTCTGCGTTCACACACACACACACACACACACACACACACACACACACACACACACACACATCCTGTCTCTCCTCAGCTGCACTGTCAAATAAGGACAAAGAGGCCAAAAACAATCTTTAAATAAGACATTTGTTCAGCCCTGAGCTCAGGGAGTAAGGTTATCTGGTGAACCTGAGATGAGACTGAACTGAGCCCCAAACCACCCACACACACACACACACACACACACACACACACACACACACACACACACAGACACACACACACACACACAGAAAATATGTGTGTCTGCAACATGGCTGTGAGCGTGAGCGTGATGGAGGCTGTCAGTGGGCAGGTTGTCTTCGTCCAGAAACGCTGGTCGTGTCAGAGAGGAAACACTAAACTGTGAGTGTTTAGCTTCAGCTCTGCGTCTCCGCCGCCTCGTCCACGGCCGCCGCTGCCCTCTCTTTGTTATTCTGAATCACTATTCGCTGATCTGTGTTTTTGAACCAGGCCGGGCCTGAGTCAACAAGCCTCGCCAATCCCAGAAGGCATCGCTCCACCCTCAACAGCAATACTGCAGCTTTGAGAACAAACACTCTCTGCCTCCGTCCTCTTGTTTCTCGCTCTTTCGTTCCTCTGTGGCTCCAACATATCAACTGCTTTAGTCCCAAAACGCCGCTGACATTCCACAGAGAAACATGAGACCGAAGCCTGGGAGTTAAAAATCAATCCTGTTATCACTGAGATGGACTTTGAGTTTCCTCTGAATCCTTTCCCGTCCTGTCTCTGCGCGGCGGCTAACGCCATTCGCTGCTGAGATGATGAATAGTTGAGGAAATGGAGGGTTTATTGTGAGTAATTTGTCTTATTTATTATCAAACTTCTCTTTGCGTGCGATAAAGCTCGTGTCGATGGATTTTTTCCCTCCCCCCTCGCCGGCAGGAATGTTTAGTTTGGCTGCCGTTGAGAGGCTGACTGCGATTGGCTGAATCCGCGACATGTCAGTCCAACCAGAGGCCGACCGCAGAGAGGAATCCCGATCCGTGTTCCCTCCACTCATTTCTTTATTGTCTGTTTTCTCTCTCCTCTCCGGCAGCCTCCTCTCGCTCGGCTTTGTAACTGATACCTCTTAAATACACGGAGAGCGCCGGGGGAATCGGCGTCTGTGAGACGGTTTTAATTTGGCCGCGGTACTCTGAGCGATCCAGGTTAACATAATAATCAAAGCCAGCTCCAGAGCTTATTTTAAACTACGTGTGAAACATGGTGTGAATGGGGCCCTTCAAACAGGACGCAGCGCTGGACATCTCTGGTGTTAGCACGAGTTCATAATGAGCTTTAACAAACAGATAAAGAATGAAGAGCTGGTCCGTGCGATCAGCTGACGTCGTGTCGCTGTTACAGCGTGAGATGGACAGATATGAAGAGGAGAGCAGCAAGAGCAGGTCGCACTGCTCCTCCTCCTGCCCGAAGGTTCGGACGTTATGAAGCCCTGTGTGGACGCAGCAGGAGGTCCACGTGTTGGCTGATGAGCACGTTAAAGACACGTCTGAGGTGTCTCCACTCTGTGAAATGTCCCGTCCGATATCCAGCTCATATCGATGAAAAGAATTCTGTCAGAGCCAAATCTAAAGGATCATGTGATTTATGTTAAAAAAACAAATATTACAGCATTTTAAACACTCAAATATCAGGATGAGTCATCATATGGGTGACAGGATCTTTATTCATTTAATGCTCATAATACTGAACATTACTTCATTAAGTTTATGGAAACGTTCTGTGTAATTTACTTTTGTGTTTTTGAGTCTTAAATTCATAAACTTTATTGATACTGATCGATTGACGTCCGGTGCAGTTTGTGTTTCAAAGTTTCTGGTACATTCGAACCCGTCACCAGGCGACAGGGTGTGACGGGGTGCTGGCAGTGAAGTGAGGTAAAAGGAGGAGAAGCAGAGCGCCGTCACATTCAGGTGAGAGGTGGAGGTATTGGGGGGGGGTCGGTTTGGCTGTAACCTGAGCAGTGACGGATCAAAGGCGGCCCTGGAGGACAGACGCAGGGGGCAACGGGTCACGCCGACGCAGGAAAAAGGCCTGATTCCCCTTCCTGTTCACTGCCGAGGAATGTCCTCTGTGGGATGGGACGCGTCCCCGCCGCCCAGCCCGCCGCTCCTCGGGGGCCAAACTGGCATTCGTGGGAACACTGGGCCCCTTGTTTCAGTGACCCCCAGCCACCGGCTCCTCATTTTGTGGGCCTGTCACAACACACAGACTGGTTCATTTGCATGTTTGATAGTGAGAAATATCAGCACTGACAGCCGCCGCGTCAGGCGCCATTTTATCCAGAGCCACAGAACGCAAAACGTGGAGTAAGAATGTTTGTAGAAGTCATTAATACTTTGTCAGCTTCACCTGCAGTTTAACATCCAACAGACAGAACAGTAGAAATGTTCAGTCTGCTCAGACTTCTCTTATCGTCATTGTCCTGTTAGACTTCACCTGAGCTGATGGGGTTTGAGGAGGTGCTGCTCTCACCTGTACCCCCCCGAAACAAAACATTCCTGGATTTACAGGCAGACATCCCAAAATGATGTTTAGGTCCAGCTCAGCTCAGCTCAGCTCAGCTCAGTTCAGCTCAGCTCAGTTCAGCTCAGTTCAGCTCAGCTCAGCATCTTATAGTTTTTGTGTTTGCAGTTGAAGCTAAATGAACTGTTAGTCAGTGATTTGTCCAGAGGCTCCGGCTCAGGACGTCAGGACGTCAGGACATCAGGACGGACCCCCTGAGGGTTCAAACATCAGTCTGAGGGTCCGGGATGAGGATAAGAAAGCAGGAACGACGTGATTCAGTTACATCTCACTTAAAAAGATTCATATGAGACGGGAGAAGGAAGAACTGAAGCTGCCCGTGACAAAGTTAAGCTTCATTAGCCTGAAGCTACAAACTGAGCATGACGCACCTTATTCAGTTAAGTTAAGTTAAGTTAAGTTACAGCCCTGTTCACAACCAACTATAATCAATAAGAAGAGCTGATGGAGACTATGCATGAAAATCCAAAGCTGTCCCAAACTAAACCTTTGAAACGTGTGAATCAGGACAGTGACTGAGCTTCAGGACTGGTGAGGGTCCTGCTCAGGTCCTGCTCAGGTCCTGCAGGTCTGGGCCAGGTGCAGCTCGTCGGTGTGACTCAGCTCCAGTGTTCTCCAGCCTCCTTTAGCCCACCGCTCAAATCCCCCCTGACAGCCGTAGCGTGCGGAGAAGAAAAAGTCAGATTTCTGCCCGCAGAGGAGGGAGAGGAGATGGTGGTTGGAGGTTGGGGGGGGTGGCAGGGGGCAAAGGCAAAACAGAGGGGGGGGGTCTGCAAGCTGTGTAACCGATCGCTGGAAGTGATTTGGCTAAAAACAACACGTCATTATAGGCGCTCGCAGGGGCAAAGCAAACAGCTCGTATTTTAGAGGCGGCCTGCTCGGAGATGTGTGAGCCGCGGTGTCATCCATCAGAGCCCAGTTTATCCATCAGCCGCTCCGTCCACCAGGCGGCCGGGCCCGTCGCCGCGACCCAGACTCCCAGCAGCTGGTCAGAAGACGGAGCGTGAAATCAGCCCCCACCGTTCACATCCCCATACTAACTGATTTATACGGTGTGGATGCAGGCCTTTTATCATCCCCCTCAACAGGCCCCCGCTGCCGGGCCGAGGCCAGCCAGGTCCTCCAGGTTTGGCCGTCAGCCCCCGCCCTCGACACGGCGTTGTGTTTTGACATCTCTCCGGGTTTTATGGCTTGGCCGCGCCGCTGTTTACCCCTGCAGCCATGAGCGCTGTGTAGCCCCCACACTCTGGATGTCCAACACCTGCGTCAGGCAGATGAATATTACATTAACGTTTTATGAGCCTTTTCTCTGCTGCTGTGACCGAGCGGGCGCTCTGGCTCTGGGCTGGGGGGCTTTCCTCAGAGATGTCTGGTGTCACAGCGCCCCCTGCTGGTGTCCTGTTGCACAGTTGATGTCCCTGAATGCTGAGCCTGAACTTTCTGTCTTTGGAAAACACATTATGTGGCCAAAAGTGTGTGGACAGCGTGTCCTTCCAGTCAGCTGTGAGGCTGTGAAATCTGATTCCAGCGCTGTGATGATGAACTGGGTCAGCCTCCGTCGTCTGGGCTCAGTCTGTCCAACACACGGTCAACCTGCTGCACAGATTTCATCCTCAGCATGTGAAGTTTTCATGAACTCTGCGTCTCGCGTCTCAAGCATGTCAGATATCTGAAGCTTTATTTCAGAGCGCGTTCTCGACCTGTGTGACGGCCTCTGACCTCACCTGCACATCCATCCAGTCCACCTGACAACGCTGCTGTAAAGTGCTTCACTGTCATCTAAAATATGTCTGTCAGTCAAAGCGTTTCTTCACCGCATCAAACAGTGTTTGACGTATTGAGGCTTTTCTCAAAGATCATTCTGTGATTTCTAATCGATGCTCGGGCAGCAGAGCGAGTCAGAGCGACCGATCTGAATCAGCGACTGTTCAGCCTTCTGTGCCGCACACACCCTCATGTTCCTCACGTGTGTCACGTGTGTGCGTGCCGTGTTCATTTCTCCCATCTCTCCCTCCTTCAGTGTGTCGGAGCAGTTCGTCTCAGCCGATCGACCCGTCAGCGCCTACGGCTTCCGCCCTGATGAGCAGCTCTTCTACAGCTACAGCACCGCCTCCCGGTAAAGCTCCGACACGCCGCCTCACACAAACACCGCACGAACGCTGACGTCCGCCGTGTGCTGCTGCAGCTGCGTCCACGCTGTGGACGAGCAGTGTCAACATGTCTTTCCTTCACGCTCCTCTCGCTGCAGCAGTCTGCTCAGTGGGACGGTCAGAGCTCTTTAGCCGAACGTGTTTTTCTTGATGTTAAAGAAATAGAAAGTTTTATTTGAATATGATGACGCCCATTCAGGGAAAACTGGACTGAAAGGACCAACAGGAAGAGTTTCACCCAGAGGACAAGAGTATAAACTCCTTAAGACTCCAAGTGAAAGTGAAGGACTCATCATTATAAAACTGGACCAGCCCACACGTCGTCAGTCGTAGCTTCGTTTTAGTTTGATTCAGGTTCATTTGTAAATAACAGCTGAATGTTGTCTTTGCTTTAGAGAACTCGCGCTGAGCGTCAGTCACTTCCTGTTTGATGGACAGCTGTCCGTGTGAACACTGAGCTGCTCTGATTTCTCTCAATGTGACGATTCAGGAACTTTATTCAGACAAAAGAGAGCAACAAATTTTAATATGGCCGCTGAGTCTCGAGTTCAGACTCAAACCAACACGGCGTCCGTCCCTCAGTACGGTCTGACTTCCTGTCTGTGGCTCGTTGGTTCCTAGAGAGGAAGAAGATCTACCAGCTGTGATACACTGAACTGTTAGCGCTTAGCAGTTAGCATTCACTGCTGGTTTGAGTCTGAACGTGAGATTTAATCACGAGAGGAAAACTGACCGATTTCACAGATTTACCCTTTAACAGAGATCATATTTGTAGAGCTTGGAGGCGTCTGTAAACCAGCCCGGCTCACCATTCTCACATTTTTTTGTTTCCTCTTCACAGATCAGATCGTTTTTTTGTTTTTTTTTTTATCTTTTAGAGGCTTGAAGAGAAGGAAGTGTTTTAAAAGACAGAACAAGGAAAGAAGACACGTTCTGTCTCATCTTTTAATCAGACCGATCTCAGAGTCGTCTTTCGTCCTCAACGGGGGTCCCCACCCACACGTTGGGAACCACTGAGGTGTGCGTCATGCAGCCTGTCTTTGCATTAGAATATTTTACACTCTAATGTTTGTAACTGTGATTTGGTCCAAATTTAAAGGGGAACACGGTGTCAGTGTTCAGGTGGTACAGTTCAGTTTAACGATGCCACTTAATGGATTTTAGAAGCTGCAGAGTCTTTTATGTGTCTGCAGAGAAACATACGAGTCAGTGATAAATGAATTATTAATCAGCTTTTCTGTCAGCCACACAGCTCGAGAGCTCTGTCTCCATTTTCTCTGTAATAAGAACCGAATCACTCGCTTCTTTCCAGGAAACGTCCTGAACAGGATGGAGTTAAAGCGCGAGCGTCGTTCTCTTGTTTTTTGCTCGTGCGCTGTGTGTCACTGGAGGCGCTGCAGGGACTGTGGCCGCTGGATTAAGATGTCATTTATCTTTATTTCTGTGAATGTAATTTAAGAGGAAATATTAACGGCCTTTATTGTCTCATCCTGAGAAATGTCTTTTAAATATGAATCGATGCTCAGAAGAATCTACTGCCTTTTTTTTTTTTTCTCGTCCTCGTCCTCGATGTGCCTGGAGCGCCGCTCGCTGCTGAAACATGAGACACGCTTTCTGTGGTGCAATATATCAAATAAATGGAAGGAATATTACTGTAGTGGAACTGTACGCAGTGTCTAATCTGTCCCAGATGTTGGAGTACTCGCAGGTTTTTGATATTTCTCAGTCGCTGTGTCTGTTACTGCTTAAAAAAATGTTGTGGATCATAAATAAATAATCAAAGCATCGTGCAATATTTGTTTTATTGGCAAATAAAAACCATTTATTGTTTGTGTTGTTTTCCCAGCATTGACAGCAGAGAGTGGAGCGCTCACACACAAATACTTCGTTTATAGACTCTTCTTTTATTTTTTTTGTTTGTTCTTTTATTTTTATTAATATTTGCACACGACGTTTCCATTAACCAGCGTTCGTCTGGGGGACACTTCGTCCCTCCTGCTGCTAACCTGTCTGAGACGCTCTGCTCAGGTGAAAGGTGCTCGGCTCGGCGACGCTCCAGCACAGCTGCTCAGACTGGGACCAGTCTCTACGCCAACCACAGCGACGTCATGGCGAGGTTTAAGGCACGTGGAGGCGACGTGGAGGTACTGTAAAGGCACTTTGATGAGCTGCTTCTTCACTTTCCTTTTTGGTTAAAATCCTTCAGTAGGTCCAAAAACAATCACATTAAGGAGACGTAAAGGGCCTGAACTACAGCTGCAGTATTGATTGTTAGTGGTATTGATCCAGCTGATCGTGTCTGTGGTCCAGTATATTCACATATCTCTGACCGTCATTTCTGAACTCTGTGAAACGACTGACGAGTGCGACGTTTGTTCGTGTTCTCAGCCTCATGTCTGTGTGTCAGGAGTCAGGCTGTGGTTAGCCTAGCTTAGCATAAGGAAACAGCTAGCCTGAACATCGCCTGTAAGTTCACCAGTCATCGTGTCTCGTCTTGTTTTGTCCTGAAACTGTTTCTGTATGAACAACGTGTAACAGTTAGACGAGGAAAGTACATTTACTGAAGTCGAGTTTTGGGGTTGAAGTATTTCTTTGTTTTGGTTCATGACCTCTGCATTTCATTCAGAGGGAATGTTTCATAGAATATTTAGTAACTACAGGGAAACAGTTGTTCCTCTCAGATTTGGGTTTTACGTGTCAAACATGCTATTAGTTTATAAACTATGATGCTCTGTAGTCTTCGTGCTAAGCTAGGCTAACCACATCCTGACTCCAGCTCACCGCAGACGTGAGGCTGATGTCCATGTTCACATCTCAAAGAAAGAAAGCAAATAAATGAATTTCCCAAAAAATTCAGATCTACCACAGCATCACTTCAGAAAATTCTTCACAATCAGAAGTTTTAACGTTGAATTTCTAGAATTATTTGGTACTAAAATAATTGTCATGTTAAAAACAATTATGTCAAAGTCACTGAAGAATCAGACCCGTTGGTTTTCTGCACTGCTAATATATTGATAAGTAAGTGATTTGTATGAATAATTTACCGTCAGTTCATGCATATGTGTTAAAAGACGTCGGTGGAAGCTTTGGTGACTGTTTCTCAGAGGAACACGTTGTTTAACGTCGACACGGCGGCGCAGCTGTGTTCGCTCACGACGCTTCATTCCTCTTTGGGAACTCCACTGGGGTAACGCTGCACCAGCTCCTCCACCTCGATCACCTCCACCACCAGGTCCCGGATCTCCTTGATGGAGTCCAGGGGCTGGGCTTCAGGGCTGGAGGGGGTTCCCTCAGAGGACTGAGAGGTGGGAGCTTCTGGTGGCTCTACGCTCACGCTCGCGCCCGCCTCGACGTCCTCGCTCGCAGCTTCTGTCTGGACCCGAGGAGCCGGCTCGCCGCTCGTGGTTTTGTCCTCAGCTGGATCGTCTGAGCTCACAGGAGATTTACTGAGGTTGGCCTCGTCCTCCAAGACGTCAGGGGGTGTTGAGACCTCATCCTCGCTGCTCTGCGCTGCTTTGACCTCCTCCGTGGACTCTACCTCTGATGGAGGTGACTCACTTCCTACTGACACATCCAGAGAATTCGGGTCTGAGGCAGAAACTGGTTCTGCTACCTCCTGCTTCAGGTCCAGGCTGACGTCTGCAGGTGTGAGTACAGGTGTTTGGCCACTAGAGGGAGCCTCTAACTTGATTTCTGAGCTGTCACAGTGCGTCTTGTCTTCACTGCTGGCTGCAGTGTGGGACTCGGTACCTTCTGCTGAAGTGTTCATGGGTTCGTTTGTGGAATCAGATCTCGGTACAGAGACGTCTGTCTGTGCTGCTGCTGCTGCTGCGTCCGTCGTTATACTTTCTTTGGGGATTTCTGCCTCTTCTGAAGCACCTGTGTTCTGCATCTGAGGCTCAGGAGACGTCTCAACTTTTCCTGCTTTGACAGAAATCACTTCCTGTTGGACCACAGTCTCTGAAGCTACCTCTGTGTTCACTTGCTGGGTCTCACGTTGGTTGGTTGGCGTCTGAAGAGCGACGGGGGTGTCGGCTTCTACCTTCACAGTTTGGATGATGTCTTCTGCTTCAGGTGCCTCCTCCTCCTGACTGACAGCGACGCTCTGAGCCGCTTCTTTTTGTTCAACCCTCCCCAGAGGCGTCTCAATGACTGGCACGCCCGGCGAGGCTTCGCTCTGCAGCACGCCGTTCTCTTTCTCCTGCTGCTCCTCCTTCTGGGGCGTGGACTGACAGATGACCACGAGGGGAGACGGCGGCTGCTGCTCAAGGGAGGATTTAGTCGGGGAGGCGAGCACCATGGCGGGGCTGCTGGGAGTGGAGGCGGACGGGGAGGAGAGGCTGGAGCGGCTGGACTGACTGAGCAGGTCTCCGCTGTCTGTGAACAGGTTGTACTTCTTCAAGCTCGCCGCCTCCTTCACCACTGCAGGACGAGGAGAAAACAGGAGGGGTTAGAGACGTCTGTGAGGGAGAAAGTGTTTCAGCGCAGCTCCTGAGCGCCGTCATACCTTTGTTGACCTCCTTGTCCAGAGTCTGCAAGAGGATGCTCTCATAAACGTTCTCAACATGGAGGAAGTTTGAGTGGTCGGCATCGATGAACTGTTCAAGACCCTGAAGCTCCTGTTCAGACAGACAGACAGACAGACAGACAGACAGACAGACGCCAGGTCAGGCTTTGATTTGATCTTTTTAAGAGAAAGTTCAATTTTACATTTTCAGTCATAAATTTAAATATTTTCCCCTAAATGATTTAGAGGAAGTGAGCTGATTTATTCAGCCCTGAGCAGTGACTGCAGAACTCCACCAATCAGAGGCTTAGACTAACCTGTGTGTTGCCTAACAGGCAGAACTGAGGGCAACAAACCAACTGTCAGAACTCCATTTGTTGCTATGAGCACAGAGAGCGTAGCAACGATTGAAGGTCACTCAGACAAGAGAAACGTCGTCCTTCTGTGCACGACGTTTCAGAAATTCATGTGTGGCAGCTGTGACTGTTGAAGTGTGTGTGTGTGTGTGTGTGTGTGTGTGTGTGTGTGTGTGTGTGTGTGTGTGTGTGTGTGTGTGTGTGTGTGTGTGTGTGTGTGTGTGTCACTCACAGCCTTGCAGGTGGGGGCCAGGCTCTTCTTGATGAAGGGCAGAGTGATGGAGACGAGCGCCTCTCTGGAGATCTTCTTCCTCACGGTGCTGCTGTCGTAGTCGTATTGCTGCGAACACACACAGAGGAGACTCAGGACTTCCTGTTTGGAGGTCAGTCTGGGTTTTTTACCATAGCTGTGTGTGTGATACACAAACCTAAAAAACAGCTCCGATCTGCTCATGTTTGTGTTTTAACTTCATGACCTGGTCTGAAAACCTTTCTCATGTCTCATGTTGTCATGTTGAAGAAAAGGTCCAGGTTGTATTACTGTACTGTGTAAGGATACTGCAGTATCTGCAGGGCTTCATGGGTCACGGTTGTAGTACTTCATGTGTACAGAATCACACGAGGGAACGTTTTTCAGCCACGTCACATCATTTTCATCTCACATCGTTTTACAGCTGCACGCAGGATTAAGCATTTATGAGACAGTAGCTCACAATGACGACTTCATGATGAGACACTTCGTAAATGTTCTCATAACGAGTCAGTGTCTAATGGTAGTTGGAGAAACGTCTCCCTAATTCTGAAACCATAACTTCTTTTTTATATTGATCATTTTCTCTTAAATATGGGAAACGTTGTCGTAATGAGATAAAATATGAGACAAAGAGTCGAGGGAAATTGTGCAGATTGTTTAAAGTGGCAGTAATGATCCAAAAGTCCTGAAAAACAGGAGGATGACAGAATGATCTGTGTGATCAAACCAGAGCGTGTGTGTGATCGTTGGCTCGTTAAACCTGATAAAAACTACATGGAGTGAATGAATGAACTGAGTCTGACCTTCAGCACTCTGTGTTTGGCCTTCTCCATGGCAGAGCCGGCGTTGTCCGGGTTGTCCTGGATGGCTTTATAGAGCAGCTGCTGAAACGTGCAGGCCGCATTCTCCATCAGCTGAAACACACACACACACACACACACACACACACACACACACACACACACACACACACAGGATGAGATCAGATCTGACGGCTGCTTCATGCCCAAAATACAGAACAGAAAAAAAAACAATGCAAACAGCTGGAAATCCCATCAGAGTGAAATATCATCCGCCGCTCACGTCTGATTCATCGTGTCTTCACTCGCTCAGCGCTGAAACGCTTACACACTGCGTGCGTGTGTGGAAACATCAAGTGTGTCATAAATGTTGGCTAATAAAATGAGTCAGTCAGAAACTCCTCCGCCCACTCTGTCTGAGCAGAAACCGAGCTGGAGGACGAGAAAGTGAATGAAAAGAGGGCACACGAGCGCTGTGTGCGTGCGTGTGCGTGTGCGCGCGGACACACACCTGCTGCAGGTCGATCTGAGCGCTGTGAATCACTCCTGTGATGTTGGAGAAGCTGAATCTCTCCTGCAGGTGCTGCCGTTTCTCCTGCAGCGAGCTGATCTTCTGGTAGCAGCTCAGCAGCTTCGGCCTCGCCATGTCAGCAAGAGCCTGAGAGAGGAGGGGGTCGACAGAACAGCCTGTTAGCTCAGGTAGATACAGGTGAGGGC
>NC_135076.1:29328402-29365902 GCF_051107435.1 Chaetodon auriga
GACGTCAGGAGCTCGTCGCTGCAGAGTCACGGTTCAGTCAGCGGCGTTGAAAACAGGCTGAGATCATCCTGATAACCAGGTGATGGACGGAAACACAGTCAGAGCAGAAGAAACAGTGTGCAAACACTCGAAACACACGTCCTGAACTCAACACGTTACTCAAGAAAAGTATTATCAGCAAAACACACTTCAAGTATCAAAGTACCAGCACTCAGTCTGCAGAAGTATTACAGAGTATTACATCATTCTGAGGAGCTGTTTTACTCACTGCTGTCGTCGGGGAAACACTTGTCCACCATCGCCATGTACGTCTCCTCTGTGGTGAGGACGCTGCCCCCTGTAGGCAGAAGCTTCTGGCGGGGAGGAATTCCTTTGACAAAGGTCTGACGAGAGACGAGAGACGGAAAAGAAAAAGACAGACGAGGGCGTCTTTGAGTCCCGGAGCCAGTGAAGAGTCACAGTGACGGTTAGGTTTGGTGTCGTGGTCGCGCTCACCTCCAGGCCGTCGTGACACTCCAGGCAGTAGTTTGCTCGCACCACCACGTACCTGTCCCTCCACTTCCTGGTCTCGTCAAAGAAAAGGACGCCTTCCTCATACAGCACCTCGGCCTCCTCAGGAGCCTCCTACGGGGACGTCACATAGACTTACAGTCATTTCCCAAACCTGAACCAACACCGCTGCTGCCTAAACCGAACCCTGAAACTAACCTAAACCTAAACCTAAACCTAAGCTTAAACTAATCTTAATGCCAGCCTACATCCTAACCCTCCCCACAATGTGACTGTTTAAACAGATTTATGTCCCCACAACATGGCGTGCGCGCACACACACACACACACACACACACACACACACAAACGTACCCGCTGTCTGAGCAGCTGTGTGATCTTCTCTTTGTGCTGCTCCAGATCATCCTCGACCTGGGAGAAGTGAGCCACGGAGAACTGCTTCCTGTAGTACGGACTGAACTCCTTCAGCTCGGCCTCGGCCTGGCCTGCGGGGAGACGCAGAGAAAACTGGTTTGACTGGGAAATGAGGAAAACAAATAACACTGTAAAAGCAGCGACAGCTCAGGAGGTCCAGTTTGAAGCCTTCTCAAACACAGAGACTCACAAACCAAACAAGGCCGTCGACACACAGTCAGTCAAACATGGACGTGATTGACAGGCGACCGGGAGGGAAAGTGCTCGACACCAAGACGACGGCCAGTATTCAGAGAGTAAAACCACATGTTGGACGGACAGAAGAGCAGACAGCCGTGCGCTCAGCCGTCATTACAGCAGGAGAGATTTCTGCCGTTTGTCTGTTTTCACTGAACGGAACCGAACGAGGAACACTGGGGAAGAAGCAGAGCTCGGGGTCTCCAGCATGTTAAGGTGGCTCCTCCCTGTGTCACCGTTCAGTGTTTCTCAGCCTCCTCAGAGGAAAACATTTGCTTTGAGTCCTCTGGATCCAGCTTCTCCAGTCGGAGGATTTCTGCTTTTCTCTGTTTCATTTCTTTGCTACGTGACTTTAGTTTAAGACTGTTGGTCGGACAAAACAAACCCCTGAAGGTCCAGATCTCACTGTAACATCACCTGAACTGCATGTGGTGACGACGGAAACGTAATTCTGCTCTTCCTCTCACCCAAATGTTTGGAGGACCCATGCAGACGCGTGTGGTGTCGCACTTGCAGCACATCACAGGAGAGGACTGTGGGCCTTGAACTGCTGCCTGTCTTTATGCTAAGCTAGGCTAACCACACAGTCGTGAGGCTGACATCCATCTGGCTGTTTCTGTCTGAGCGTTTCTCAAAATGTTGAACTGTGAGATTCACTTGCGTGAAAAGAACCACGTGACGCTGAACTTGTCAGCTGTGGTCGTCTGCGATGCTGTCTGCCAAAAACCTTCACACACCACTGAGTTTCTCCAGAAAGCAGAACCTGAGCTCATCTTTCCACTCGGTTTCCATCTCATCCTGCGCGCTGAGACACGCCACAGTCCTCGTCCAGCCTGGATAACAAACAGCAGATGATATCACCCTGTAGCCGAGGCGATCTCCGCGCCGCGCGGCACTCGGGTCACTGAGGCTGCTGGTGTCGCCTCTGATCGTATGAGTAACTGCCGTCCAATCAGACTCCGCGGCTCTGCCCGAGTCTCCGGGGCCGCTCGCCCTGCTCGGCATCAAGCAGATCCCTTTCACTCGGCGCTCCCTCCTCAGTCGCTGCTGCGGTTTGTCAGCCTGCGACTGCTGGCAGCACAATCTCATGATTACTGAGAGAAAAGGAAAAGCTCTCCGGTTTCACTCCATCCCTCCTCGACCGGCCGGGTTCCCGGCGCGGAGGGATTCGGTTTCTTAGGAAAAACAAAGCAAAGCAGACAGAGTGAAGTTTGTCAGAGTCACTGGACAAGTTCTCCCACTTCTCCCATTTTCTTCTGCACGGCTGCAGACCACATCACCGGCCAAGGGAAAACATTCAGTGAGTATTTACCCAGACTTAACTGCTCAATATCCACAAACTGTTAGAGCTGATTTCCAGTGACACATCCTCCACTTAACGGTGCTAACGGCGGGTCGATGGCTCTGTCATTATCTCTCTGGGAAGCGGCAGGATGTTTTACAGCGGGGCTGACGGCAGCACATGGCTATGGAACAGGCTCCATCAGGCCGTGCGACTGGGCCGAAGACGTTTTCAGGACAATGAAAATCTGTGTGTTTTTCTGCAGCGTTTCCCATGTTATCAGTGATGATCAAACCCTTCTCACCTTCACATTTTACCTGCAAATAAAGGTGTTAGATGACTTTTTGGGGATCATAATGCATCGTTACACAGTCAGATAGTTTGGTTGGATTTTCAAAAGGATGATTAAAAGGTAAATGAAACCATAAACTCATTAAAGCAGGGAGGTGAAATATGTTGTCAATATCAAACCAAATCCCTTAATTTTTACCCGAAAACTACATTCATTCACCCCTCAGGGCTGATGTAATTAAGGTATTTTAACTGGATTTTAACGGCAGAATAAACAGATAAATGAACGCTCTGTAATGCATTGACAGTACAGATATTTCTACTGAGTCATCTGCAGTTTAAGCAGGTTAATTCAGGGGTGGGCTTCATGCTGCTTGGTAAATGTTGCCCTGTACACTTAAAGTCCTTAAAAAGTCTTTACTCAGCCCAGAAAATCCTTTAAAAAGGCATTAATACATTACAGTCCATTAGTTTCTTACCCAGATCTGGGCTGAGCCTGTGAAATACCTGAAGGCTGACTAATAATCCCTTAATGTGTTTCTGAGCCCTGAAGGAAATTCCCATCTTCTCGTTTTTTAAATCTGAGCTGCTGGTTTTTCAGATGTTTGTTTTCACCAAACATTTGGTCACATGCAGACGACGTGTTTGATGTGTTTCTGGGGATTAACTGAAGTATTTAAGGGATTGTTGTTGGCAGTGTGAGTGAGGCAGAGGCTGGTTCTTCATCAGTTTGAAGCTGGTGATGGAGGATCTCAGGGGACCTCCTTGTTTTTTCCTCGGTCCTAAACAATGCGGCGTGTTACAGGTTCGCTTCCCGACGAGGCCGATCCACCGATCAGCTAATCAGAGGACATCCTGCTCCCACACGAGGACGCTTTCCACCTCCTGTCCATCAACGATGTTTCATTTGAGACCGTTTTCACCCAGAGGTCACAGTTTGGTCGATCTGTCTGCCCAAAGGTCTGGACCAGAAGACGAGACCTGAACCACAGACTTCCACTAGGGACGAGAGTCCAAACGCTTTGCTGACGTGTCTGACAGACAGACGGTCTGAGCCGGAACATTAAAGCCTTCTCAATGAATCTCTACATTTCCAGTCCTGCTGCTGGTTTGGATCAGCAGGCGGCGCTGCAACACGTTCTGGAAGAGCTCGCTGAGTGCTGATACAGTAAAAACATTACGGAGAAAAGGAGGAGGAGGAATCCATTCAACCCCCCCCCGTCCTCCACAGACTCTGAAACAAACACTCTGCTTATGTAACGCATGAAAGCTGCAGCCTGCTGTCCTACTTCTGCACCGCAGCATCCCGTCAGGTTGGAGGTGAACCTTTTTCCAATAAAGCTGTGAGTGACTCAGGCATCGTAAACGCTGCAGGGTTCATCTCTCAGACACTGCCGGCTGGTCTGCTCTGGTCGGCAGCCGTGACAGACATACGCTCTCTGTTCTAATTGACATTCAGCCTGAGGAGGAACTTCAGTGCTTCCTCCTCTCAGTTCATCCTGGTTCACGCTGTGCAGGGCTGATTTAACTGAGCGCTCGGCGGCTGCTTAAGCAAACCATCTCCACCCTCAGTTTATTTAATGCATTCCAGCCCAACAGACGACGTCACTTCAAATTAAAATACGTGGTCCCGCCCCCGTCTCTACCCATTGGACAACTTGATGTTTTACAAACACCAGTTGATTCAACTCATTCAAAGAATCACAGATCTCTCACAGATGCTGTTTGTGTGCTTTTTCAGGTGCATTTCTTATGAGTCAGTGTTTGTGTGACGCCGTCAGCTGCAGGCCTGAAAACGTTCAATTAAAATGAAGACACTGTGCAGAGCGGTGGACGCAGATGGTGAAGCCATCACAGTAAACAGAGCAGAACAGAAGAGACAAAAGCGTCATAAAAATATAATTGGCTCATGTGGAGCAAATTCAGCACAGCAGACAGACTTCGCCCGGAAACATCCCGTCACATCCAGACGCTGCAGTGACCCGAGTCCTGCCAACACCAGCGTGTTTACAATAATAACGTGGTTATTTAAAGGTGGGGCCACGTCAACCGCACGCTCTCATTACGCTGATGACATTCTGCTCGCAGTTCGAACGACTGTCTCCACAGTTGTCTTGTTATTACTGGAGGGCGTTCCAGCCTGTAAACACTGCGCGTAACGTGTGAACTGCATGTTTTTGTCCAAGATGGTGAAAACTGAGTCTCGTGAAAGCTGCTCAGCCGCTCTTTGTCTGAACCTGCCAGCTCACCCAAAGACTTCCACCACATAAAAGCTGCTCTTCTGGGCTTCAGGATTGTTTTATTATTAACTAGAACGTGCACGTTGTGAGAGTTTGGTTGGACGCTGAATGTCTGAGTGGATCTTTGAGACCTTTCAGACAGGAGCAGGGCTTTGTTTACCCACCTGACCACGATCATATCTGACCGCAGTGACCACAGCATGAAGCAGAACCTAAAGCACTGCATCCACCCACCAGCTGTGCCCTGAGCAGGAGCCTATCCCAGCATGCACTGCTGCAGACATCCAGGCTACAACAGTGCTGAGGTGTAAATAATCATTCAATCTGGAGCCACGAGGGACTTTGACCTCCACAACACTGACTTCCAAAATATAAACCTGCCTCCATCATTAACACTTTGTCTTGATAATTTATGCTGCAATCTGTGCAGGAAGGAAGCAAAACAGAGAAAAAGAACTTCATTCAGATGAGAGGCCAATGATTCTTACTCCTGCACCATCCTGCACCACCCTGCACCACCCTGCACCACCCTGCTTCCCATTCTTTCATGATGACACCTCGCCCTCCGTGGCGCTGTCTGCTTTTATCTCCCAGCTGAAACACACCCGCTCCAACTGGGCCCAGTCAGCCATGACATCCAAAACAGATTTATATTTAACAGGCCAAACAATCGATACGTGTGACCTCGCCTTCTCAGCTTCTACCTGCCTCATGGGCTCGACCAATCAGCTTCGTCAGCTCCTCTGCGTCGTTCGAACACCTTCTGCGAGTCGACCTGCAGAGACGTGGATTCTCAGAGAACCATAACTCCTTTCTGAGCTCCTCCATGTTGAACATCCTTCCAGCTGTGACGGCATTGATATGATACAGCAGGACAGCATGTGACTGTGCAGGATGTTCCACCTGTTGCACACCTGTGCGCTGATCCTTAAGTGTCAGTAAAGCTGCCACTGTTACTGCGGTGGCATCTCGGCTGTAAACCGACAGAATAATCCCGCGGTGTGTGCAAAGGATTTCACTCGAAGGAGCAGATCAGGAGGTGCTCGATGTTCACATCCAGTCACTGGACTGTGGTTGGAAAGTTAGATGAGATCTAACAGAAGCAATGATCACAGTGACTCATTAAACATACATGCTGACATGTGAGTGTTAAGACAAACAGGACAGCCCATCCCTTCACTGAAACATATGTTGGTATGTGAGCTATGACTGAGGGTGGAGAGACCTGCTCCTCCACCTTCAACTTAAACACACGAGTTCTGACAAGTTCTCACAGGTTTCGTCCGTCTCCTCCCTTAAATCATCTCAGCTACAGTGAAAAATGAGGCCGATGAATCGATGAAGGCAGGAAGCACTGAGAGAGCTCAGAGCTGCACGAGGATGCTCGACCCTCAATGCTCATTTTAATAAGATAGCGTGTTTCCATGTTTTAAAGCAGCGGCAGACAAGCCTGGGGTAAAGGACCAGATCAGTCATTTAATTATGTCGAGTTATTAATGGAAACGTTCAGAAACATCTTCTCTCACCTTCAGTCATCTCTTCTTTTATCTTCTAACAGCTGATTTCTTGAGCTTTGACTTTTCCACGTTTCACTTCAATCTGTCGTCCTGCCAACAAACAAACGGACTAAAACTTCCTGCCCAGAGGAATAAACCTGAATGGAACGTCTCCCACGGGCTCGTACCACAGAGCTGAACCCCGTCCATGAAATAAAACGTGGACCTTTGAGCCGAAGTGAGCGCACAGGAAATGCCCGTAGACTGAATCAGGGCGGCTGTTGTTCAGGCCGCCATCCAGTGAATCTGAACGTCTGACGTGGTCGGCTCAGCACCTCTGCCAGACAACAGCTCATCACACTCACAAACACAACTCACACAGAAACACAGAGTCGAGTCACTTCACACACTGATACACAAAATGAAGATGGAATCTCAACAGGACGAACTGCAGTTACTCTTCAGAGAGTGAACCGGCGAGCTGCTGAAGGTCTGCGCGGCGAGGAAACACGATCCTGAGGCCGGACGCCGTCTTTGTGTGTGTGGAGACATTTAAAGGACCAAGTGTTTGAAGATCAACTCCACACCTCCACACAAAAGACATTTACAAACACCCAAAGTGTTTTCCAGAGAGGTTAAAGGGACGATAAGGAATAATGGCTCCTTTTGTTCCACATGTGGACGTCGTGCCGTCCAGCTGCTCGTCTTAACGTCCTCTTTGTGTTGTGGAGGAAATACCCGACAGTCCGAACAAGTCGCTGCAGAGCAGAGACATGTCAGACGAAGACACAATGAGAGTGTGTGAAGAGGAGGGGGCTGACAGATATGTGAGGGTGTGCTCGTGTTTTGGCCTCCCGGTTTCCAACACAGACAGCGAAAAGCTTAGATCGCTGATCAATCAGTCGATGAGTCGATCGACAGAAGAGTCGTCACCAATCTTTAATTAATGTTCAAAAGTTATTTATTAAACAATAAGACTGGCGGTCTGCAGCCATGCTAGACACAGCGGTGCTTTGAGCTAAGTGCTAACAAGCTAACAAGCTCACTGCTAGCATGTCGGTGTTAGAATGAAGATTAGCTAATTAGCCACCAGTCCAGCGGAGGCTGACGGGCTGATGTCATTAGTTCTGCAGCTATTTGGTCATGAATCAAAGTATTGATCACATTAACAGGTTGGCCCGATGATGGCACTGAAGAAAAGTCAGAGGATCAATGAAGTTCTCACAGTCCATCCTGAGCGGAGCATGAGCGTCTCAACCACGTTTCATGGCAGTCCATCCAACAGCTGTCCAGATCTGTCGCTGATGGTGGCGACAGAGCAGAAGTCAGCGGGTTCATCCTCTGTGGAACATGAAGGTTCCACAAATCCAAATTTAAAACTGTTTTTCTGCTGCAGCAGACAGAATGTTTTTATCTGGACTGTTAAAAGAGTCTTCGAGGACTCGTTTGGAGAACAATCGTCAATAATGATGCACCTGGGGAGGTTACATCAATGAAGATCCCTCACAGAGCTGACGGGTTTGACTGGCCTGGTGTGATTTCACTGACACTAACGATGCTCTCTGTCTCTGCAGCCGACTCTCACGCCCTCATTAATGAGGGGCGTCACCACTCAAACAATAAATTCGACTGTCTGTCAGCGAGTCTACGAGCTGCAGAGCCTGTTTGACGCTCTCATACCATCATACCTGGAGGCTGTGCAGTAAGAATGTCAAGGTCTTCACGCCCAGCTCTGAATGTCTGCCTCCAGTCCTCGTTTCCACACTCACAGTAACCTGCATAGACGACACCTCTCAGCTGTAAACCTCAAGGTTTCATAAAGAGAAAAGTGAATGCTGCAGCCTACAATGATGTTTTAGACAGCAGTTTGTCTCTCCTGATTCTACATGACAGTGGCCCCATGCATGAAGAAATGACTCTCCCAGTTTGATGTGGAAGAACCTGACTGGTCTCCACAGAGTCCTGACCTCAACCTCATCCAGCACCCTCATGAACTGGAGCACTGACTGTGAGTCAGACCTGATCACCAGCATCACTGCTGGACCTGAATGAGAGAAAATCTCTGCAGCAGGTTCAACATCTGCAGGAAACACTGACGAGAGGAAGCTGATACAGCAGCACAAAGCCAGCTGTGTCAAAGTCACATCAGTATGGGCTTCAATGTTCAGCTGTCCACATACTTTTGGCCATGTAGCACAGAAAGACAGCTGACATGAAATACACTGAACAGCATCTTCACCCCTGAGCTGCACTGACGACATGTACGTACGATGACCTGCCGTCTGTCTGACAGTCAGGTTATAAAACTGACCTCAATCAGTCTGAGAGTTCAGGTCAGAGCTGAAGGCGGGGCGTGATTAGCCTAGCTTAGCATAAAGACTGGAAGCAGGGGGAAACAGCTAGCGTCGCTGTTGATACACTGCTGCTTATCAAGGAATAGTTCCAGCATGTGACATCTTAATTAAGCTTTAGAGGCTAGCTGTTTCCCTCTGCTGCCAGTCTTTATGCTAAGCTAGGCTAAACACATCCTGACTCCAGCTACTCAACACACAGACATGAGATTTCTATCAGTCGAACATGCAAGCAAAAAAGTGTCTTTACTGAAACATTGAACTATTCCTTTAACTGAGGAGGTTTTTTTATAATTTGGGTTTTTACTGGATTTCACACTGTGATGAGGCTGCAGTCTCTCTTCTAGTCGTTTCCTCTCATTCAGACTCATAAATCCACAGTTTCTGGGCTGGTTTCAGGGTGAAAACTGCTCTCCGTGGCAGCAGACTCTGCAGTATTTGCATTCTGTGGGAGCTCGGCTCGAGTAAACAACAGGTGGGTCTCCAGCAGAGAGTCTGAGCAGAGCAGCCGTTTCCTCTCTTTGTGGAGGGCAGCACATTGAGATGAGAAGGGGGAAAGTTTCGCAGACTCTCAGCTCCTCTGAATATCTGAGGGATGGTGTCATGGCAGCTGGAGGCAGAGTGACACAGCTGAAGAATGCAGGCCGGGAACGCCACAGTCTCCACAGCTGCTACAGCCACGTCCATGAGAGTCAACCTACGGCTGCCTTTCACTGCAACAAACTGTCTTCTACTCTAATTACAAACACACACACAGTGTTTTTTGGGTGACACTTTAACAGACGACGTAACGCTGGTGTGTTTCCACTGTTCGATTGAAGAGGCGTTTCACTGTTTGAGGCCATTTTGGAGGCTTGTAAACACACTGATGTGCCTCTGCAGGACAGTTTGATCGACTGAAGTTTCAGCTTCTTCAGACTGAAGACAGGAGCTCACAGCACAGCAGCAGTGGCTCCAACGCTGGTGTGCACAGGTAGTTAACGGCTTCACACACACCAGGTGTAAAACTGAGAGTGAACTCACAGTGACGAGCAGGACCCATCAGAGCATCACAGCCGGCCGCAGCAGCGCTAACGAGTCGGACCTCTTCTACAGCTGATATTTTTAATAGTGCACAAAGATCCACGTTCATTCACATGCAGGTGATGCTGCACAGTCCTGCCGGAGGGTTCACACTGTCAACACCAGCGATCAGCAGGCGGCTCTCAGCCAGGATACCACAAAAGCAGAGAAGAAGAAGACTGACGGCGCGTAAACATGGATGCAAACAAACAGCTGAAAACAGGAAATCATTCAGCGAGTCTGTCAGACATCGAGGATTCGAACCAAGAGGTTCAGTCAGCGAATATAAACACAACTTCAGTCTGTTTAGAGGAAAACTGGTTTGTTTGAGCAGCGGAAGAAAAACCCTGTGAATAAATGATGTCCTGTTCCAGCGGGTCACCTGTTCTACACCTGCTCGACACCTGTTTTCCTTCATGTCGACTCAACCTGTCTGCTGTTCTGTCACCTGAGTGGAAATTCATCGTACTAACACGATTCTCTTCGTGGACGCCGGGGGAAGAAGTTTGTTTAGCAGCAGGAAAACTGAACGTTAACGAATGAATGAATGAATGAATGACATCAGCAACGGTTCTGACCAATCAGGAACCAGCACCGCTGTAGGCTTGGTCTTCGGT
The DNA here is from genome assembly GCF_051107435.1 of Chaetodon auriga. Classification (NCBI taxonomy): domain Eukaryota; kingdom Metazoa; phylum Chordata; class Actinopteri; order Chaetodontiformes; family Chaetodontidae; genus Chaetodon; species Chaetodon auriga. The sequence goes on from NC_135076.1 coordinate 29,338,903, forward strand.
CCCCGTCCCTGCATGAGTCTCTGCGAGCTGACGAGACGCTAACAGCTCAAACTGTCGAGTACAGCAGAGCAGATGTTCCTCCTGCTGAGCTTCACTGTGGACGATAAACACGAGTCACCGCTCAGATAAAGAGCCGTCACAAACCTCAGCGCTGTAAATAACCTCTGCGCTGTGGTTTGGAATATTTCTCTTTGAGGGATCCACATGTTGGTGGCCTCACAGAGCCTGGAAAACATCCACGAGGCTCCACGCACACGCTGGAGCGATTAGTGGAAAACGGCCTCCGCAGCCTCGTTATCGGCATCTCGAGCAGAAGCTAAACGTTCAGTTTTAATCACAGCTCTGCGTCTGCTTCGTCCATTTCTCTCGTTTCTTCAGAAACCAAACGGGACAAACCTGGTTTGACTAAAGAGAGTCCAGCAGCCGCCATGTTTGATGTCTGGCAGCAGAGAGCAAAGACGGAGCAGAGAGAGGCGCGTTTGTTCAGCTGGAAAAATCCGCCCGACGCAAACGTTCACACACCAAGACTTCTCATTCCATTTCTTATCTTTATTTAGCATTTCAAAAAACTGATGCATCCTGGTGCAAATAAACGTGAAATGGTGATTCACGCAGAGGAAGTGACGTTAAAACACGACGGCCGTCCACCATGTCTGCTCTGGAAAAACTGAGGCTCCTCCATTTTTATAAAGACTGAGACAATCAGCCACTGATCGTGATCAAGGCTGAAACTTATGATTTATCTCAGTATCAGATAATCTGCTGATTATTTTCTTGATCAACCAATGATCAACTGATCACAAGATGAGAAGTGTCAGGATCCACAGATGAGCTCAGCTGAACCAGAACTGGATTCACCAAAACAGAAAGACAGTCATCACATTCATACTGAATTATTCCATATTGTTGGAATTGTTGCTGCTCTCAGTCTGACAACAAGGACGACAGAGAAGTCAAATACTGACCGTCAGAACGAAAAGAAAAGTTATGTGTCTGCATCACACGGTCCGAACATCAGGCCCAAAAACAGCCTCAGTGTGGAGAATCAGCCTCCACCCGAACTGGACTGACATCAGCTCGTGAATCATCTGGACTCAAGCAGCCTCACTTCATCCAACCCAGCCCAGTAAACCACCACCAACAAGCTCTCCACCCTCCACCCTCCACCCTCTCCACACACTTTACTGCTGCACACTGAGACCGAGGAGTGTTTTGGATGCGCGGTGTCGCTGCTCTGAGCGAGCCCTCCACACAACGGCAGCCAGGAAAAACTGACGAGGAAAACATGAAAGCAGCCGTGTCCCGGAGTCTGCGGACGGAGGCCTCGAGCTGCTTCACACGAGGCCGGCAGCAGCCAGGAGAGTCTGAAGGTGAGCCGTCACCAGCAGAGCCGCCGGGCCGGCTCACGCTTCCTGTCACCAGACATTCTGCTGCGGCCAGGTTCTCTTTGCTCTCTCCTGTTTGAGCTTCACCTCTTTCTCTGCCCTCTCGGACTTTTCACCTTTGAACAACGGCCGGCCTCCAGCCAGCACCACCCCGTCCGCTGTTCACGTGACCCAAGAAGCTGAAACGGCCCAACAGCGGCCTCCACCCTGCACAGCTGCTCCTACAGACCCATGAATGAAGCGCTCGAACGCTCCGCCTGGTCACTGATGGAGACGAACCAAAGTAACTCCAGCTGGATGCAGACAGTGTGTCCCACATAGTGACTAGATGTTGTGAACTGGAGCATCTGTTTGTTTGTCTGAAGCTTCATGAGATTAATGTTACGTCATATTACAAATGTGGAACTTGAAACACTCAAACCCTGAACACAGCAGCCAAAACTGGTCCATCTTCCAGTCAGGAGGAAGATTTGAAACAGAAGCTGAAAACATGTTCATTTACATCCAAATCTGTACAAAACAGCAGAGATGCATGAACGTCACCTGTCAGCACAGGTGAGCGCTGAAGGCGACGCTCAGCCGCAGACACACAGACTTCACTGTGAGCGCATCGTCCATCCCTCCAAACATTTGGTCCTTCCACATTCTCAGATGTGAAGATCTTTTTCTTATTAGACTAAAAATAAGCGCTTTGAGTTTTGGACAGTTGGTCAAACAAAACGAGAAGACAGTGATGAACATTTTCTCACAGCTCTCTGGAGGTTTACACACGCGTTAGTCCACATAATAATAATATCAGACGTAATAATATTTACATTTGTGCAACTTATCCTGTGCAATACTAAATCTATGTATGTATTTTCTACTGTGCAATAGTACAAAAGTGCTGTCTTAATTATTCTGATTTTTTTTTTTTTTTTGCATGGAATTAGCAGGTCTGTGTTTTTGTGGTTAGAAATGGTTGGAGACACATTGCTGGGAGACATTAACCTGTGAGACACTGAACTCGATCAGCACACAGGAGATGCTGCACAAACTGTGGCCTCGTCTGATCACACCGAGGGTCAAACTGAGGCTCAGCCTGGGTCACATGAAGGACACAAACTGCAGGACAGACCACATCACCTTCACGAGGAGCAACTTTCTGCTCAAAAACCTCTGAACCCGCTGAGTGATCCGGCCTCTTAATGTTGGCACATGCAGGCCACCATCCCCGCGTGAACACCTGTTGGCATCGACACCTGTCTGTGTCGTTCACACAATGAACAGTACAAGCATCTTTTGTCCTCTCCACATATGAACCCATGGACACACCCTGCAGCGAGGACACGCGAGACAAAAAAAACCGGTCTTGGTATTCTCTCCCGTCTCGCTTTTCTTTCCCCTGCAGGACCTGAAAGACCTGATCAGGCCCGCAGGTAAGTGACCTGAAGACACTGAAAAGTGCTTTAAATCCCCTCGTGACTTTATTACCTGTCAGAAAACCTGCGCGGAAAATATTTGGGAGAATATTTGAGTGGAAAGACGCAGAAAACCAGACTGACGGGTTTCCGAGGAGCCTGGCTGAAATCCAGATCTCTGCAAACAAGTTCCGCTGAAATGAATCAGCTGTTTTATTTCCAGAGAAAATGACTTTTCATGTGAAATGAATGAGACACCGACTCCGCTTGATCCGGACAGACGCGGAACCAACAGATTCCTCTGAGGCGCAAAGCAGAACGCGCGTTTCTGGGACTGATTCATCGATTTCCACTGATCAGCAGCAGTCAGACACGAAGCTCCAGAACAACACGGAGCCAGAGAGGCGGAAGTTTCCTGAGACAGATGAACAGAGGCGACCCGCCGCGTCTCCTCGGTGCTGGATGAGACGCGGCGGCGCGTCAGGGCGCGGACGCGGACGCGGACGCGCAGCTTCTTACCTTTGATGTAGTTGGATTTGGTCTCGTCCAGCAGACTGGACGCGGAGATCCCCATGGCGCTGCTGCTGCGACACGTCCGCGGGTGGGCTTCAGTCCTCAGGTACTGACACCGTCACATCGGTCCGCAGTGGCAGCAGGGAGGAGGAGGAGGAGGAGGAGGAAGAGGAGGGCGTGCTCCTGCTCCTCCTCCTCCTCCTCTGAACCACCGTGTCATTCAGTGACGCGCAGGAAAACCAGCTCACTTTTCTTCCTCCAGGCGCCACAGAGTCACCCATGATGCTCCGTGAGTTCAGCCCAGGCTGAATTTATGGTGATCAATGATGCTGATCAGCTGAAAAACATCAATCAACACAGAACAGTAAGATTCAGCGTGAAGACCGACATGGAGCTCCAGCTGTCTGCACACAAACAAACAGAAAGACTCAGAGTCAAGTTACCAGTGATGATGTAACTGAGTACATTTACTCCCTTTATTCAGCGTTTACTGCACTACAATCAGAGGAAGAACTGAACTTCACACTTCACAACATGGATCTGACCGCTTTCAGACAACACGTCACCAGTTTGTAGAATCTGTTTTAAAGTTCATGCAGCTGAAAGGATTTTTACTGATGAACTTTGTTTTAATGGTTTCAGTGATTTTTTTCTGTGAAATCTTTTGACGTTTGAGCGTCTCAGATGTTTGATTTGCTGCTTTTCCTTTGATTGATCTGAATGATTTGAGCTTCGAACCGTTTGTGACCACGTTTGTTTTCAGAAAGTTTCCAGTTTCCGTCGTCGAGCCGATGGGCCGTCACCGTATTTGTCCCCACAGGGCGCGCTGGGTGCGGACTGAGGTCAGACAGTATTAACTGGTGGAAATCTTGTCTTTGCTGACATCCAGTGGTTTACCTTCTCAGGTGTACGCCATGACATGGTGATGTCACTGGTGGGTGTGGTCAGAGGAGAAACTGCAGCAGGTGGAAGAGGCTCGATGCTAAACTTTGATTTTCACCTTATTTTAAATGTTTGCACAGACGATTCGGAGCTTTTCCTCTTTGAGGTCTTTGTCAGTGTGTTCAGTGCTGGAGGCTCATGAGGGATTTTGTTGATGTGGCCCACAGAGCTGATGGCAGCATGCGAGTGGAAACCAGTCTGCACAAACTGTTGCTGGTCTAGTCTGGACTTGATGCACTCTGAAATGATCCGGTTTGGAGGCGATGGGTTTCGACCAGGAGGAAACTGGAGGTATGGTCGCTGCCATCTGTCATCATCTTTCTTCAGATTCTTATTTTCACTCAGTCTGTAAACTGAGGACTTTTCGAACTGCTCGTTCTGCACTTAATGCAGCTAAAACAACAGAATATTCCTGGTTTAACTGGACGATGGACGCGTAGAACTAGAACTGTTTGAAACGAGAGGCTGAAGAACATGTCTGTCTCTGTCTCTCATCAGACACGCCAAGAATTACAGGACATCAACACACAAGAGAAATCAGCAAATTCAGGCTTTGCAGAGTTTTTATTACGTTTTTATAAGACAAAAAAGAAAAAATCACAATAAAACAGGTAGAAAAGGAAAAAAGTCTTTGAAGAGAAACATGAAATAAATAAGCAGTGGATCAGTGGCTCAGAGTCAGTTTGGTTTGCAGTTTTATTCAACAGGTTTGGTTTGATTAAAAAGTTTTTGCTTTGTTCTAGTGAAAGCACGTCAGGATAAAACGAGGTCTGCTTCAGACGTCAGTGCAGTCAGAACTTTGTGTGGGTTACAGAAAAGGCGGCGGTGGAGCAGAAACGAGGCCAATGACCGAGCGCAGACTGACGGCGACCCTCCTCTCAGGCCGTCTTCTCCGTGCTCACGCTCGTCTGAGTGGCGGTGGCGTTGGTGTACGTGGGCACGCTGTATTTGGTGAGTACAGATTTAAACTGCTTCAGCGTGGCGTCGGTTCGAACCCCCGTCGGGTCGAAGTGGGTCCGGCTCACCCTGAAGCCGGCCTCCGTCAGGTACTGGAGGAACTTGTTCAACCTGTGCAGGAGAATAAAGAAGACAGATGAGATGTTCCTGCAGGGTTTCTGTCTGTTCTCAGATCTGTTAAAGGGTCAGTCTGGAGTTATTCATTCTGACTGTCGACACACTCAGTCAATCAGGAGGAAATACGGCATCTGTTGGGACTATTTTCAGCAGCGGATGAATCCACGTGGTGCTGCAGTGAGTGTTTGTGTGTGTGACTGAGTCAGAATAAACTACAGTGTGTGTTCATGGTGATGAAGGAGTGAAGAGAGGCTCACTGATGAGTTCTAATGGAGGTCAGAGGACGAAGATCAATCAGCTGTGACACACGCTGAGCTGTTAGCAGTTAGCGGTTAGCGTTCACTGCTGGTTTGAACGTGAGCTCTGCTGCCGGACGCTCGTCCAGCCGACTGCAGCTTTTGGTCATCTTCCTCCAGCTGCAGCTGTTTGCTTTTGTCCATTTTCCAGACTGAGTGGAATTTCCCTAAAACGAGTTTATGAACCACCAAAGATGCTCCCGGCTCATTCCAGTGAACTCTGGGAACTTTCCAGTGCACTGAAAGAGTTTTGGCACTGGGACACTAGAACACAGCTGACTCCCTGGACAGTTCACTACCTGCTACGCCCCCAGAGGAAAAGAGGTCAGAGGTCACATACTTGGGCATGTTCATGCCTCTGATGCTGTGGCGGTGGATGCTGTAGTAGAAGGGCGGATGTTCCAGAGACGCGTCAGACTTCAGCTTCTTCACGATGTTCCCCGAGTCTTCTCCCGTCTTCCTCTTTCCTGCACAAACGCTGAAAAAATTAAATCTGACCAGACAACTAAACGAAGAGGAAACACGTTTCATTAACCTGTGACACCCAGCGGGACGCCATCGTTACAAACTCGTGTTGTTTGGTCAAACTTTCTACGTAGCTTTATTTGAAACTCCTGAAGGGTTTTCTTCACCTGCTGTGACGCTGCAGCTGCAGCAGGTGTGGAAAACAGAGGGTGGGGGAAGGTTTTCCGTTGTTAAAATCATGACTTTCAGAGGTTTAAAAAGTCTTTCAGTGTTTCTCTGCAGCGTCTCTGTGTTAAATTGTCTGAGCTGCACTGCCCTCTAGAGGACGGAGGCAGTAACTGTAAAAGGTCTCATTGAGCTGCTTCTCGATGTCTGCTCATCACTGTTTGGGGTCATATGTGGGCTCTGAATCCTGTGGACACCCCCCACACGCAAATTGACTGTATATGTGATGATTGACAGTCACCTGGGTCATTGTTATCCAATGAGAATTGACTCAAGAGCAGCTGGTTCTAATGATAACAAGCACAGAATCTCTGTGCCGACTCACCGGACGGATCAGCAGGACCCGACTCCTCTCCGCTCTGTAAGGTCTTGATGACGACTCCACACTCTACTGCAGAGAGAGAGCAGAATGTTCAGGAAACACGAGCGCCGTCACGGGTCACATGACCGACGGGATGTCGGACGTTTACCTTGGTTGGTGAGAGCCAACGATCCGTGGACTAAAGACTTGAGGGTGGTGCACTCGGACTCGCAGATCAGAGTTTTGACCAGCGGCTGGATGTCGTCCATGCTGTGCTGCACCGCCGCCGACAGCATCCTCCGCAGGAAGCCCGTGTTAAACAGTGGACCACACCTGGACACACACACACACACCTGTGACTGTACTCCACCTGTGAGGACCTGCAGTGACACGATGCATCTTTGAGCCTGTAAGTCTACCCTGAATCTGAATCTCAAGTCCAGCTTATGTCTCAACGGTCTTTTTCTGGCATTCACACCCACAGCTGGTGTTACCACCAGGTGGCGCTAAAGCAGCAGCAGCTTTAGTAACGTGTCCTGCAGCTGAGTGAGGCGTGTGTGTGTGTGTGTGTGTGTGTGTGTGTGTGTGTGTGAGACAGCGAGAGATCGATGCTGAGAGGTTTACCATAACGGTCCCAGCTGCACCGCCGTCTTTCCTGGCAGACTTCCATGACAGTTGCAGGGCAGCGTGTCTGGAGGAAACACAACATGGTTTACAGGCAGAATCACCTGCAGCTCACAGAGCAAAGCCACCAGACGCTGCAGGAAGGTTCGATTCACATCCAGCGAACAGGCTGAAGCTCAGTGAAGCTCAGTCTGATCCGCTGTATTTCTACAGATATTTGACTGTTGTTGACAAACCGAACCGTCACATCAGGTCTGCAACAGTAAGACAGGAGGAGACTCACCGTCCACCATGTTTCCCTGTTTGAGGAAGACTCTCTCCTCACACCACTGGCAGTGGACCAGCTTCCGTAGCTTCTTGGCCGACTCGTCGGCCTGCGTGGGGCCCCTGAGGACCCTCACCACCACCAGGACAAAATGCTCCAGCGCCACTGCCAGCAGCACCTCGATGCCTTTGTTACAGCGCGCCGCCGCTCTGCGACAGACGGGAAGCCATCAGGATTCAGTTGACTCTTTTCAGTGTGACGTCAGCACAGACAGACAAAGACGCGGCGTCTACCTGGCCACGGTGGCGACGACCATGCGTGCAGCCAGCTCCTTGTAGTACTCGGTGCGTACGATGTGGCAGCCGTAGTGACGCAGGGTGACGTTGGGAGACTTGGAGTACAGAGAGCCGGTGTCTGTGGACGTCACAGAGACGATGCCCAGGTTCCGGACGTTCCTGAAGGCAGCATCCAGGTAGTTCACGGCCGTCCCATACGGATCCAGGTGACTGAAAGATTCACAAAGTGACCAATCAGATCACTTTGAGCATTTCACTTTGCAGAAGTTCAAAATCCTGCGTGCATCCAGACGTACAGACGAGCAACATTTGTTATTTCTCAACATTAAAGAAATTCATTAACGGTGTGAAACAGATTATTTGATGTATTTACTCTTTTCAGCCAATCCCGTGTCAGAAAGTATTCAAAAAGAGACTCTAAATAATCGGACCAATCAGATGAATCGATTACAGACTTGATCAAGTCTTCCTACTTACATGTAATCAAAGGGCCGTAGGTGCATGATGACGTTGGCGTCCATCTTTGCGACCTCCACCGTCGCGATGGGCACTCCCTTGACTTCACTGCCGGCCCCGTCGGGCCCCCGGGGGCCTCGTGAGCCTCCGTCCACCCGGATGTGGTTGAGCTCACAGTTCTCTTTGATCATCTTGACGCACGTTTCGCTGATGTCAGTGATGGTGACTTTGACGGCGTTCCGAAGGTGCTTCGCCCACTGGAGGCCCATGATCCCTGAGAGACAGACAGGAAGTGAGAAGCAGACGCAGGATGGAGGTTTTATGTTTCCTCAAACGATACCTCCAACTTCAGTTCAGACTTCCTGCTTCTTCAACTGAGAACAGGTCACTAAACCTGACGATCGAGTCTTAACTCGTCTTTCAGCATCACATTCAAGACTTTCTTCAAACCGGCTGCAACAAATAATCTCGATGAATCAGTTATTCCTCTTCTGTACAACGTCAGGAAATAATGAAAAGTTCCATCTGATATGACAATGTTCAATGACTTATTTGTTCTGAGCTATGGTCTAACATCCAGACATCAGAAAGAAAACCAGCAAACAGTCACATGACGGGCTGGAATCTGGGTCTTTTAGGGCTTTTTGTATTAAAAAAAGATGCTGGGCTTCAGGATCATTCTGGGCTCACCTGTAGCCCCGAAAGCATCCAGACACTCGAGCGGGTTCCTCTCCTCCACCAGGACAGCCAGCGAGCAAAACACCAGCTGCCTGAAACACGCACGCACACACACACACACACACACACACACACGCACGCACACACACACGCACACGCGCACACGCACACACACACGCACACACACACGCATGCGGACACACACACACACAGAAGGTGACTGTACCATAAAAATGTGCTGGCAGCTGCTGAAGACCCGGCCTCAGGTGTGTGCTCACCTGTTGGTCTTCATCTTGCGGTTGAAGTAGGTGTCGCTCTTCTGCGGGGTGGTGTGGTTCGGGAGGAGCTGGACGTTGGTTCCCAGCTCCTTCATGATTTCAAAGGCCTGACCAGACGGAGCTGCAGAGACAGGAAGCCACACACAAACATCATCATCATCATCACCATCATCATCACAGCCCGAGGAGTCGATGTCATGCTGTGATATCATGTGTTGGGAAGCTTCTGAGGCGTTCACAGTCCAAACAGGGACAGCATGAAGCTGCATTAGTGCAGGATCCAGCTTCTTCAGAGCTGAACCCTCATGAGGGACTGACGGCTCACGTCCCGCCGGCGGAGCCCGTGTGTCGAGGTGGAGGCGGCGTTTATTACCCGGCTCCTCGAACGCGACGTCCGAGCTCCCGGAGTAGCTGGCTTCAGTCTCTCCTTTGTTGACGTGTCGTTTCAGGTGGCTGATCATGTCCGTCTTGCGGGCGATGGTGACGGAGCACACGACGCAGTGGTAGTGAGCCACGTGTCTCCCGGACGTCTGGAAGTCAATCACACATGATTTACTGATGCTGCAGCCACACAGACAGAACTCACAGGACTCGGAAAGCGAAGCTTCACTATCGGCCGACATGAACGCGTCCACCTGAGCTGACGCTGCTCAAAGCCGCGTGAAGGTGAGTTCACCTGCTGGCAGTTTGCGTGTTTCATTTCTCACCTGGTCTCCGCTGAGGCTGGGCTTCAGGTGTCTGCAGGGCAGGTGGCAGATGCACATCCTCTGGCCTGTTGAAGGTCAGATTATGTTGCTGGGATTAGGATTAATGAGTGCTTTCACATTCAGCTGATTTACTGAGGCTTCAGCACAACATGTCACTCTCAAACCCTTTTCTACGTTTTCACAGCGGCTGGAAATCAACATTTTTAGCTTCGTCTACTTTTTCACTGATTCCCAACGTGTGCAAACAGCCCACATGTATGTGGCCAAAAGTATGTGGACGCTCTTGTTCTTGTTATGTGGAGCAGGTCTCATAGCTAAAATAGTACAAATTGAGTCTTAAAACTGCTTGTTTTGTCTCAGTGAATTCAAATTACAACAATATGAATCAACTAAAAGCAGCATTTTTTAAAATCTGGACGTTTTCTGCTCGGCCAGATTATTTGGACACCCTGTCCACATACTTTTGGCCTGTTTTCCTTCGTTCCAGTGCGGAGAAAACTGAACGCAGTGATGGTTTGTCAACAGTCTGAGTCTCTTTCCTGTTTCAACACGTCCTCCTGCACAAAGAAATGCTTTTCTCAGTTTGGTGATGAAGATCCTGACTGGTCTGCACCTCCACCTCATCCATCACCGACTGCGAGCCAGACCTGATCCACAGCACCAGAGCTGGACCTCACTGATGGTCTGAGACCCGCAGAGCAGAGTGTCCCTGTCCCACCGTCCTACCTTCGAACTCCACGTAGACTTTCCAGTGCAGGTTCTGCAGGTGTCGGCGGAGCTTGTGGCTGTAGCAGGCTTTGAACTTCTCCTCTGGACACAGAGGACACGACTTCCGTCCCGCTGATGAGTGAGAAACACTAACGGTCATTTTCAGTACAGATTAATCCGCAGATTCAAAAACATTAAAAAACGTGAAGATACATCAGTTTCCTAAAGTCAAACATCTTTTTCTGTCTGAGCAAAACTCAGATATTTGGTTTGCTGTCACTGAAGACATGAAGAGCTCCAAAAATGTCCCCTGAGAAGCTTGAACAGGTTCATTTTTGCCATTTTTGTTTGAGAAATTCCTTAACCGATCGAATCGAAATGATCTAACAGATTAAACAACTAAACCCTCTAAAAGCCTCTAATTCCTCCTCTGTGTCGTCTTTTAGAACAATAAGAAACCAGAAAGGGAAGAAGTGAAGAAGAAGAAGAAGATCTGAACTGACCGCCATTGAGGTCGACCAGCGTCTCCAGGCCCTCCAGTTTAGTCTGGATGGAGACGTGTCTCTCTGTGAGCAGAAAGGAGAAAACCTGTTATTCTGTGAGAAGAACTCAAGTCAGACACGTGTGACTGAAGCTGACGGCCGTCGCTGAGGTCAGCTGATCAGCGAACAGAGGCGGCCTTCATGAATCACCGGTGGTTGTGGTTGAGGGCTTGGCGTCGCCGTCTGCAGCGGCTTCGCTCGTCTCCTCTGCCGCCCGGCCGCCGGCCGAAGGTGCGTCTCCACCATCTGCACCTTCACACACAGACAGCGGGGAAAGAAACACCTCTGAGCTTCTCTGATGGCTTCAAAGAAAAAACCAGTTTGTCATGAAACGCTTCATGAAAGGGACACAGAAAAGATCAAAACAGAGACAAACACAGTGCTGCTCTTTATCTTTACACAAACAACGGCTTTGAGGAAACACGTCGACCAGAACGAGCTTCATCTGACATTTACGGCCATTAGTCACAGCTGATGAAAGCTGATGTTTCTCAGCCACATGGGTGACGGCGAGCAGCGAATGAAAGCCGGCTGCTACCTGAAGGCTTCACACGTCGTTCTACAAAAGAGCTTTTCTTAAAATCAGAAAACATCTGTCGGTTCTGTAAATTTAGTCATGAGGATTTCCTCCTTGAAGTCATGAAGGCAGGCGGGACGCAGCTGAGGGCTGACGCGAACAGAAACGGCTTTATTCCAGGAGACGAAGAGGAGCTGAAGAGGAGCTGTGGGAGCAAAGCATCAGGACTCAAAATCATCTTCAGCACTTTGGGTCTCAGTACAAAGTGACTGTTGAATGTGAGGATTTTCTGTTGGTGAGCTTCACAGAGAGGTCCAGTTTTAACAGTTTAAACTCCTCCGGCGGGAAAAGAAATGTGTGACTGGACACTAAAAAGTCTTCAGTTTGATCTTTCCTCACTGATTCAGATTAGAAACGCATCTACAGGCTGTTTAAAGGTGGAAATACTCCAGTACGGTACACGCACCTCAAGTACTGAGTAAATGTACTCAGTTACTTTCCACCCTGGCTCACATCATCTTCCTCTCTCTTTCAGACTGACACCATCCTCCAGCTCAGCTCAGCCGTGTTTTGTTCTGTTGTTGAACTGTGATCACCGCCTGCGGACCAGCGGCTCCGTGAACATCTCACCGCTCACACAGTGCGGTCCTGGAGTGCAGCTCCGTGATGAGACCGTGTCATCCCAAACTGGATTAACGCCACAACCCGAATCCGGAGCCCTGGCAGAGCCTGTGACAGGAGCTGCGACGATGTCTGCGACCGCTAACCTCAGCGGGTCAGCAGGGCTCAGCTCCAGCCCCTTTGTCGCTGTTGTTGATGACTATTTAGGTCCTATGGCGGAGCTCCGTGGTGAGGCCCTCGTTTAGTTCAGCAGTTACAAACTCAAATTGTCCGTGAATTCACCGAGCAGCGCTGACGGTGACTAAACTACGATTTATTCTCCACTTTACGGCCACAGACTCAGCGTTCAAACGGCAGAACAGAGCAGTTTACTTACGTTTGATATCGACGTCCTCCTGGTGTAGCTGAGCAGCGTCTGCCTCTTTGAGTTCCGCCATTACCAACTACAGCAGCATACGCAGGAAATGTTCGCTCGTACGTAAGTTACGTAAACTGCACAGTTTTTAAACGGAAGTGGACGCTGAGTTTTGCCGAAATTAGAGTCATTGAAAGATTCAAATAATAACAAAATAAATGGTCAAACTGCGCAAATCAGCAGTTTGACTGTGTGAGCAGCAGAAAAAGAGGAAATATGAGAGTTTGAAACGTTTTTCACGGAAACAGAAGCGTCAACGTGAGCGGCAACAGTAATCAGCTGAGACCGACAGGTGGCGGCAGAGCGACGCCCCCAGGTGTCCCCAGGTGTCCCCAGGTGTCCGCACCGACCACCAAGAACAAACTCATGGCTACTCCACACTCAGAGCCATCTGAAATAATGAGTGCGTTAAAATAACACCTTCACATTTCAGCTGCAGCCATGACAACTCCGGCATTTTGGGTTTAAATGTTTCACCCAGCTTGAATCATACGCTGAGGATCAGAGTCGGCTTCACTGGCCAAGTCTGTGTGCACGAGCGAGGATTTTGAGTCCGATTTAAACAACATTCAAACACTACACTGTAGTTCGAAGAAGAAAAGTATTTTTAACTTTAAATCCAGAGAAAATGTGAGGAGGAAACCTTCTGAGTCACGTCCTCCTCTTTCTGTCTGACAGACACTTTCGTGGCTGCAGGTTTTTGTTCCTGGGAAACGAAACTCAGGGCGCGTTCACTTCGCAGAGAAGGCGGACTTCAGCGCCGCTTTGTTCGCGCGAATCTGTTCGCGCTGCTCAAAAGTCACCAGGAAGTCAACATTTTTCCGTTATTTTCCTCCACGTTCTGTCTCTTGTCTCTCTGTCTTGTCCCCTTGTCCCCCTACAGCTCTTTAATTTCGCTCCAGTCTGCCGCGCTGCAGCGAAGTCGCGTCTCTTCGCCTCGCCGCAGACGTCGACGCCGCGCCTCTAACCGTCGCTTCGCCTTGATTGTGAAACGTCGTCACATCATCTCCAAAGAAGCAGCTGCGCCTCAGTGATACTGAACCGTCGAACGCAAAGCAGCTCCAGAGAACCACCGAGAGCAGGAAAGAGCTGGACGATGAGGTGAGAAGCTGCTTCTCGTTTAGGAATAAATAATGAACATCATTATGATTTATTTCTTGTTTTTTAATGAGTCCCAGAATATTGACATTAAGGTTGGTGTAAGTCAGTAATGATGTTCTCTCTTCGTCCTCTCTCTTCTGAGCTTCCTCTTTTCTTTTCTTCATCCTTTCAGACAGCACAGACCCCCAGAAAGGAGCATTTTGTACAATAAAAACAACCCCAAGTAATCAGTGCAATAGTCTGGACAATAAGCTGTGCAATAATACATGTACATAACAATCTGTAAATACGATTTGCAATTTCTTACAATTTTTTTTACAATTTCTTTCTTTTTATTTTTATTTAAATCCTCACTCTTTTGTATATACTGTTTTGTTTCTAATCTGCATTGCACTTCTTATATTAATCTTTACTAATCTTTACTGATGCTGCTGTATTCTGAAATTTCCCCTCGCGGGACAAATAAAGGAATATTGATTGATTGATTGATTGATTTCTCTCTTCTTAAATCGATTGTTTTCTAAAAAAATAAAAAATAAAAATGCTGCTAAATACTATTTCTGGTGGAGAAACATTAAATACTATAAATGCTAACATTGCATTTGATAAGAAATAATCAGAGGATCAAACTTGGGATCAGAAAAGTTCAACGCCTCATTTACTGAAGTTGCATTAAATTAGGAAAAAAAACAGTTCTGTAATGTGTTTTTTTTTTTTTTTTTTTTTTTTTTTTTTCTTTCACCAGTACTGAACATGTGGAAACTGTTTTTCTGTCTCGTCGTTCAGGGCAGGAACACGCTTGCTAACGTTATCTACAATAAGCACGACTTTGAAAATTGAAGTCGCTTTCATCACATTAATATAAAATATTTTGGATTTTTCCTCACAAATTAAAAACCTGTGTGTGACAGTTGGTTTCTACCTGCAGTCTCATGAAAAATAAAATATTTTTGCCCTCCCTGCCTCAAAGGTGGATGTGATGTGTCTATCAGATTGCAGCAGCACCACATGGTCTATGCCAAAATTAAGCTAATCTTAACCAATGTTATCGCTGATTAGCAGGCGCGTTCCTGCCCTGAACTACAAGACTGAAAAACAGTTCAGTGAGGATCAGGAAGAGACAGGAAGTAGTGAAGCGCCTTTGCTTAGCATTTAGAGAATTTGAACAGCTCTTAAATACTTCCAGGTTATTTTACTCAGTTGTGACCTTTCTGAAGCCAAAGAGACTGATGGCCTGCAGCCTTCGCTTGTTGCTTCCTTCCTTTATTCTCCTCTTCTTTTTCCTCCTCTCCTTCAACTGATTTCCTTTTCCTCCCTCCCTTCTTTCCTTATCTCCTTGTTTTCCAGTCAGTGCTCCTTACACCACTTCTATCCTCCGTCCTCCTGATGAGCTGAACAGTGCTTATCCAATCACAGCACACCTCAGAGCGTGTTGTATTAATCTGCTGATTCCGTGTATTTTCATTCTCCATCAGTGCTGCTCAGAGTCAGTCGGCCCTGGAGTCCAAACTGGAGGCCCTGCAGTGTCACTTCACCTGGGATCTGGACCTCAGCAGGTCCAGACTTTTCCGTCTCAGGGACAAGCTGCAGGACATCGGCACCGAGGAGGGAAACAGCTGGCTGGGTCACATTTACAACCTGCAGGGGTACATTCAGTACAAGCTGGGGGTCACCGAAGACGCCCAGAGTTTCTTCAAGAAGGCTGCAGAGGCCTTCGGCCAGACAAGGACAGCAGCCTCAGAGGAGGGTCCCTGGTTAGTGGTGAACTATGGGAACTTGGCTTGGCTGCACCACCACCTGGGAGAACAGGCACAGTGTCAGACTTACCTGTCAAAGGTCGACGCCCTGATGAGCGAATATCCATCTCCATCCCAGGACGAGCTCCATGCGGAGATCTACGCCGAGAAAGCCTGGACCCTGATGAAGTTCAGCGGAGACAAACAGCAGCTGGCCGCAGACTGCTTCCAGAGAGCCATCAGGATGCAGCCGGAGACGGTGGAGTGGAACACCAGCCACCTCATAGGCTTAGCGAGGGCCGTTAAGCACAGCGAGACGGGGCTGGACGCTGACGTCTTAGAGCAGATGAGAATCGCCACAGAACAGGATCCGGAGAACCTGTACCTCGCCGGTGTTTACCTTAAGCAACGGGCCGAGAAAGGAGAGAGACTTGAAGATGAAGCACGAGAGTTAGCCAGGAAGATTTTGAGAAACCCCGTCAGCAGCTACAGCGGGATGAAAGCCGTGCTGAGGGTTTACAGAATCAGCCTGTCCATCGACGAGGCCATTGATCTGGCGGAGGAGGCTCTGCAGAACCATCCAGATGCACGTTTCCTGAAGAGATGTGCTGCCCTCTGCTACAAATGGAAGATCATCTTTGACCGCAACAGTCGCCCAAATCGACGCATAATCGCCAGAGCGGTCGGCCTCCATAAGGAGCTGATTGCTCTTTACCCTCTTTCTTCACTAGTCAAGAAGTTAGACCTCGTAAACATATACGGGAAGACAAATCCGGCTGAAGCTGAGCTGATCTACCGGGACCTGCTGAAAAGTGACGTGGAACCTGCAGACCAACAAATGATTTATCACCACTACGGAAATTACTTAAACTTCGATTGCCAGGATCGCCACAGGTCAATCCAGTACCACATGAAGGCAGCAGCGATACCGCAGCAGTCCTACTTCCGTGACAAGAGCATCAAAGTTCTGGAGAAGATAAAAGACAGAGGCCGGAACCGAATGTGTAGAGACATAGAGGAGTTCCTGGCAAACCTGCAAGAGCCTGAGTCCCTTTAACGGCAACGACTCGAAAAATGAAGCGTAGGCATCACCTGAAACGTATCTGCACATGCACATTAATCTGATCACTATTTGAAAACCAGACATGGAAATGAGTTAAAATGTTAAAAACCTTGGAAGAGGCTCTCTGATGGCGGCGTGGCAGTTTGGTCCCGTCCAATGGGACAACCTCGGGCCGACAGACATCAAACTTAAAGCGAATCCTCTGATGACGATTCCATTGAAATTAATTGATTTTCCTGAAACAAGCATTCACATGATCAGGCTTTTAATTGATGTGTCCAAAAAGGTCCCTGAATGCCTCTTTGGTAGCTCCACCCAAATATTAGTCAAAGGTGTGTGGACAGTTTCTTCCACCAGGTGTGGATAAACATCTCCAGGTTACTCCGAAATACTTTCAAATGCTTCATGTTACTCATTCAGCGCTTGCTAATGAATGTGCTACGAGCTAGCTCACCAGATTCTGATTGATGATCTTTGTTCGAACTCACATTTAATCAGTTTATTGTATGTTTTTTTTTCTTCATGCTGAATTTTCCTCTGCTATAAAATCATAATACTCTACAAGATTTTTGATTTGCTTTTGGCTTTTATGATGCAAGTTAATTTGATGTATAACCTGAATATTATCACCAAATGCAGCCAAATGTATGTCATGTTGTACTGTCCGCAGTACTAATAAATACACACTACGCATGCTGAGAAATCCTCTTTCTGTTGTAGTTTGTCATCGCTGCACACCTGCTGACAAAGTCAGCTCACACTTTATTTGACATGTGACATTTCTTGGAAGTTACTGTTCAGTGTGGTGGTTATTAGAGGAGGAGGTAAGTTTAATTGAAGCCTAAGCAGTATCTGTTCACAGTATTCTTGAAAGCCGATGTGGACCCATGCGTTTAACATTGATCTTTGCAGAGATAAATTTAGTGTTTTTCACGTTCATCCCACCTTTCTGCCTCACAGCGAAGCATGAAAACTGGACCACAGCTGGAATAATTTCAGCATGTTATTTCACCTGATAAAGATCTTTGTAGTTCTGGAACATCAATCAACCAATCAATCAATCAATCAAAAGTCATCAGGAATCAATCAAACCTCCAAAAACACACAACGAACGAATCAAGGTCTTTATTTCTATGAACACAGAAACACGTTTCCACATTTAGTCGCTTCCTAAAGGGATCAATAATGGACATCATGGTGTGTTTTATTGGAATTCTCTCTGAGGTTTGAACCACAGAGTGAGGCTGAGAGGCTGCAGGCGGAGTGAAGGATCACTGGACATCAGCGCCGCCAGAACGTGACATGTGACAGGTCAGCGGGACAAAGCTGAATGTACGTCAAACATCACTTTTAAAAACCTCAAAAAGATTTCAAAGACAAACTCTCTGACAGTTTACAGGTAAAAAAAAAAAAAAAAAAGTAAAATCACTCGTTTCCTCTGCGACTCTTCTTGTGACTCTTCTTTGAGCTCCTGTGACGTGAAAAAGAAACAAAACGATGGATGAAAATGAACAAACAAACCTCGTTAATCACAATAAATCACAACAGGTGTTACAGACAGACACACAGCTGGCGTCTCAAACATCACCTGAGGAAGATCAGGTGACGAGACCAAAAGCTCCAGAACAGCTACTGAACTGATCTACTGTTTTTTTTTTTCCTGAAACTGGGAAACATCTTGAGAACTTCTTGAAGATTGAAATGAGTCAGTAACGTTAGCGCCCAGCAGCTGGTGCTGAACTAACTTTAGCTCCTGTTGTTGAATGACAGCTCAGCTCATCACAAACATCACAAACATCATCAAACATCTGGAACACGTTCAAAGCTACGTGAAGGTTTCAGTTAGTGGAGCAGAGGCGTCTCTCACCTCTCTGGAGACTTCGAGTGGCTGCGGTGTCTGTGGCTTCTGTGGTGACCTGCGCCAAAAGAACGACGAGAACAGCTTCAGTCGACCGTTCACAGGTTTTTTGATTAAAGTCAAAATGTGTCACTTTTATAAATGAAGCATCGAGGGGCTACAGAGACGCCCCGGCCTGCCAATCAGATCCTCCGGATTAACGGTGAAAGAACGGGCTCGTTTACAGACCCCAGCAACACACTCAGGCCCAGCGTGCACACCTGCTGACGTCCGTCCACCAGCTGTTTACCTGGCGATTTGGAGCGGTGGCGTCTGTCTCTGGACCGGCTGCGATGGCGGCGAGGACTCTTGCTGCGATGGCGGTCTCTCCGCGGCGATGGGCTGAACACGTACGACAAAAGCCGGCGATGAGCGCGAGCCACAGATATTATGCTTAAAGGTGATTTTATTTCGAGGATTTCAGCCAACGGCAGACTTACCTTCTCCTCTTCGGAGATCTGCTCCTCCTGGAAAAAACAAACCCACAGCAGATCTGATTCAGAGCTGAACCCACGATTTCTAACCACGTCACAAAAGTCCACGTTCAGGCGTGGAAGACGTTTTCTTCACACACCAGACAAACGGACATTTGGCAAACTGAAAGAAGGTGAAAACAAACCGTCTGGGTGAGCGACTGCGTCTGTAACGAGGCGACGGGGATCGACGGGGTCTGTCGTTGTCACGGTAACTGCGTCTGTGGGGTTCGGGGGTCTGGAGTCTCTCCAGCTGCAGGCGACAAAACAAACATTTTACGGCTGTCGTGATTGGCCACACTGGAAGGCGGGGAGAAGAGCGACTGGATGCAGTGAGGCGGCAGAGCGTTGATCCTACATCACTCAGGATTAAACTTTAAACTGATCTGAACAGTTTGAGTTTCAGGTCTCTTTCATCTGAACTTGGTTTTCATAAAACGTCACAGCGCTGATGCAACAAGGCGGAGAGTCTCACTCCACGGAGACGAACAATGACCCGCCCCGGAAACAGACGCAGACACTGAACTCGGGATCAGCTGGGCAGGACGTTAAACGTCGTGTTAGCTCAGACTTGTGATCACATGACCTCACTCACTGCGTTCCACCAGGTTAATCAAACGTTACCTTCTCTTCTTCCTCATCTTCTTCTTCACTGCTCTCCACCTCATCCAGGTCTTCCTCCAGAGCGCTGATACGTGGATCCAACATCTCAGCCTCCTCAAGGACGTGTCTCTTCTGTAACACACACACACACACACACACACACACATCAGTGGTGTAGGCACTTGCATTGACCTGTGCTCGATTGACATGATGTGAGCGTACCTGAAGGCGGGGCAGAATGATGTCACACATCCTCTCTGCATGAAGAAGCTCGTCAATAAACTCGTCCACGTGCATCAACTCGAACTCTAACACAAGAGAAAAAAGGTGAAGGAGAGTAGAAGCAAAGTGAACGATCACGAGGCGTCCACGACGTAATCAGGTCTCAGGGTTCAGACAAAGTCTCTAAAAACCACCTGGAGTTTAATTTTGGCCCAATTAAATTGCAAATTTTGGCACCGCCCTCACTGTCGCTGCAGGTCAACTCATCAACATCAAACATGGCTGCTATGAGCTGGTTTTCAAAGCTCACCTCCATTTCTGTTCTGGCTCTTGATCTTTCTGTAGTCGTTGTAAAGCGGCTCCAGGTATTTGTAGCAATCCACCGCGGTGCCCGTTAACCTCATGTACATCGCTCCAAGCAGACGAACGTATCTGATGAAAGAAAAGGAGAGCGCGGCGACGCGGTTGTCAAAGACCCTCGACAGACTCGGCGTGTGCACGTTCTGTCTGCACATTTACTCTGAAGTCTCTGTGGGCTTTGTGACCACGACACCAAACCATCTGAGAAGTAATGTGTGTGTGTGCATCTGGAGGGCCAATCAATGTGCAGGCTGATATGTTAGGTCGGCTGGTCTGTTACAGCACCGGTGTTCACCTTCGTCTCTCAACAGACTGACACTCACTTGAAATCCTCATTTTTAATGAACTCGACGATGATGTCTTTTTCAGGCTGAATCTGCAGCATCTTCAGCGTGAGGCAGAGGAACGGCGTGGGCTTGATGTTTCCACCGTAAACCCCTCCGACATACTTCAGCTCCATGGCTTTGTCGACGACCAGCTCGGCTGCAGACGACACAACACGCGCACACATGAGTAACATCATCACGGCTGAACAAAAAAGGCCAAAGAGACTAATTATTATGATGACCGTTTGATGTCACATTAAGATTTACCTTCACTGGGACAGTAAACATGATCCAGAACAAAAGTAAACAGAATTATCACAATGAATACATTAAAAACGATTAGCTAAGTAGTAATGATATCAAAAACTGACTGCAGCTTTAAAAATGTGAGTTTTCTGCTTCTATTTGTCTTTGAGCTGCACTGATTGGTCGATCAATTATGAACAGCAAATTAATCAACATCTATTCTCATTCTCAATCGTTTAAAACCATTTTAAACTATGAAAACTTTTGATGGTTCCAGCTGATTTAATGTGAAGATTTGCTGCTTTTTCCAGTCCGACGTTATATCAAACTGATTATCTCATTCTTCACTATTTTTGGAAGTAGTAAATAAATAATAAACGATTATCTATGTAATAAAACAATCAGAAGCTAAAGTGAACTTTAAGGTGGAATTAGCTTGACAAACCAAACAGCTAACTTTGAGCTGCAGCCTCGCTTCTTATTTTTAGCATTTTAAAAGATTTGAGCGTTTGTCTGCTTGTTGACAAGAGAAGCTACACCGTTCATTCACTGGTTAAACTATAAGGTTCCTTAACTTAAATACTTCCGTAAACGTTAGGTAAAGTTTTACTTCATCTATTTCACATGAACTGAAATACATCAACAAGGGGGTGAAATCCGCCGGGATGTCGGTTAGCCTCATTAGCACGAGCCACAGAGAGCTAACGTTAGCTCGCTAGCTAACATGCTACTCACCGGTCAGACCGAAACATTCCTCCTTCCAGTATTTAGACTCGTAGATTCGAGTCCGGATGATTTTCTCCACCAGATACTGCGGGTTGGTCCCGTGTATACTGTTAGCATCTTTAACGGTTCTATTTGCCATTGGAATCAAAGATTTGTCACTTAACTAGCATGGATACAGGAGCTGAAGCCTGCGGTCCTTTAGCGGAAGTGTACGTAAGACTTCCGGTTGTTTTACTTCAGAATAAAAGCGTCATCCCCAAACCGGCCTGCAGTTGTCGCTGCTGGACTTCTTAAAGAAAACTCACGCACACGCGCACACACACTGAAAGCTGAGCAGAGGATCACTGGTTTGAGTTTAGTTTATTATTAAAACAGGAAGAGAAAAACAAAATCACACTGTTATACAAAATAAAAAAAATCAAATACAAAACATGACTATTAAACAGTGATTTAGAAGAAGCATTTTTAAACATGCTCTATAGGAAGGTGTCCTGAATGGGAAAAAGAGCTCCATGAAGTTAGAATCATGAATCTGACTGAAAATTAACCTCTGCAAACAGAATCAACATTTGCTGCACTATATTGCACTAACCCAGTGATCACCGATAGAGACCTGATTTGAGCGCTTTAATAAATATTGTTGTTATATAAAAAATGTTCCACTAACTACTACTTTTAATGTCAACAATAAGCCTTAAAATGCAATAAATAATATGTAATTTCTATCTTTACTACAAGGAGTTCTGCCTTTTACAGCATTACTTTCGATTGAAGATCAATTCTAGCATCTATTTTGAAGATTTAACTGAAAAATAAAACAACTCTTCTTTTTTTAATCGGAAAATGCAGAGAGGACGTTTTCAGTCCTCATCACAAAGTAACAACACACAAACGCGTCTTCAAGTCGTGATGTTATACTTCCGGAACAGCAGGTGGCGTTTGCACCTTTCACGCTGGCTTTTAGCCCGCCCTTCAAACTAGAGAAGAAGAGGAAGAAGAAGACGGAAATGATGTATTTTTCCCGCGAAATGTTGTTTTCAGTGTGTCGTTGACTCAAGATTGTTTCAGTAAATGCCCCTTTTTCGATCCAGGCTTTGACTTAAAGGAGATTATCGGCTTCATTCCGGATCGAAAGGCTTGTTTTTATATCGATTACCGTTTTATTTGCGCTCGTGCAGCAAACCGCGAGGAAACGGGATGAAATATTTCACCAGACTGAGAGTCCGACGAGTGTACCGGTGGCTGGAGGAGCCTTTACGGTTCAACAGGAAGTTAAAAACCTGTGAATATCGGTGAGTAACGTCAGTGACTTTCTGTCTTCAGGAGCACAGAGACTCTTTTCAGTATCTCCATGTTGATCTGTGTGTTTCATGACGTGAATCGTGAGAAAACAGTGACACATGGCCTTTAAGTGTCCTCTCATCCGCAGGTGAAGGCTTCTTTTGTCCCATCAATGGTCCAAACCTTAAATATATTCATAATTTTAATCACAAAAGGCAAAAAAAAAGCAAATCATCACTTCTGAGACGCTTGAAATCAGTCGTGTGGTCCGTTGGATTAATACGCTGCTTTATTTATTAATATATGATCTGATAAATGACTGCAGATTCATTTTCAGTTGACTAACTCATTGATGAATCTGCTGACTGTTCAGTTTTATTACCTGTTGTCTGTTTTTCTACTTTTCCACTTTGTCTTTCTGTCCTGTAGCTGCTGGAAAAAGTTTTTTAAAGAGCTGAAAATAAAGTCAGTTTAGATAAAATGATTGAAAAAGGATTTACTGCAGTTTGGAAGAGATCAGGAACAAGAAGATGAGCTTTTGCCTCATTTTTTGGATTTGACGCTGCACTGATTCTCCAGACATCCAGGCTGGAGTGTCACTGAAGGATCCCTTAACTTATCTTAAGATACAGAAATCAAGTGTCACACTAAAAGAGCAGAACAACAACAACAACAACAACAACAACAACAACGCTGGTGTGACAAAGTCGGTCAGACCAAACAAAGACAAGTTTAAGCTGCTGATTCTCGTCCTCTTTGTCTTTTCGTGCGTCAGGTCTTTGGCCATCAGTGTGGAGGGTCTCCCCAGGACCACCGTCATTACCACCGGCCAGCACATCCTCATCGAGGGAGAGGATGACGACAACCCGTACGTGGCCAGAGTCGTCAGGCTGTTTGGTGACGGTGAGTCCCGGCCGGTTCGGCCCGACGGCGCTCTGGCGGACGCGTGGCTGAACGTCGTCTCGTTGTGTTTCAGAGAACGGGAAGCAGAAGAAGGCGGCGGTTCAGTGGTTCGTCCGAGTGTCCGAGGTGCCTTTGAGCAAACTGAAGCTGCTGGGCAGAGAGCCTCACCCGCAGGAGATCTTCCTCTATCAGGGTCGCAGCTGTGACGACGAGGTCAACGCCGAGTCCATCCTCAGGCCCGTGCAGGTGAAGGACGGAGGGACGCTCACTGTCAGACGGTCCTGTGATGGTTCTGACTGCTGCTCGTCCTTCACCGACACACACACACACACACACACACACACGCACACACACACAGCTGGAGCTCAGTGTTGCTGCTCTTTGCTCGATGCAGCCCAGCAGGCTGAAGGTGGACAGACTCCGGTCTGTTAAAGCCTGTTTGGATCAGGCTGACAGCCATCGCCACGATCGGCTTTTTGAACGAGGAGCATCTTCTGAAAGTGTCTTTCAGACCTTTAGTTTGAGCTTGAGGGAGCGATGCTTCAGCCTCCGTCGCTCCTCCGGGCAGATGGTGGTGCTTCTGTGTGGAACACCGTGGAACGTTTAGCTGATGAAACGGTCCGTTCTGTTCGATCTGACGCAGCAGCAGAAATCATCTTTGTGTAGTTTGTGTGTTTCCTTCTGATGGTTTGTGGAACTCACTGATGAATGAACTCTTTAACTTCCTGTTCCCTCCCCTCACAGGTGAAGCACCTGGATGCAGCCGCTCCGTTCCCGGACTCTGGCGATAAAGACACTCTGTACGTGAAGCTGTCCTGGGACTCCAGGACCTTCAGTGTGGTGGACTCTGCTCTGGTGGACTCTGGTGCCTCTGAACTTGCTCCAGCGTCGTCTCTTCCTCCTCATCCCAAACCCTCCCTCCCCCCTTCACCCCCGTGCTCCCCGCCCACAGCGGCTCCGGCGTCTCGACGCGCTCTGCCCACTCCAGACCTCGCCGTCATGCGCCGGGCCTTGTCGGGGGAAGTGAGGCCCAGCAGAGCCACCATGAGCGCGGGGAGGACCGGCGCCGCCGAGGCCGAGTCGCTGCACTCCGCCACCAAACTGTCGGCGTCAAAGTGCCTGAGCGCCAAGAGGAGGAGCGCCACCGCCAGGACGCCCGGAGTCCGCAAGAAGCTGGAGCTCAGCAGTGAGTGTTTTAGAGCAGGAAAGAGTCCAGAACGCCTCGCAGTGGCCACGTCACAAACACTGAAACAGAGAACAGAGAGCTGGAACCAGATACGTGATTCTATCAGCGCGATGACGACAGGCTCTGCTCTGATCTGTAAACACAAAGTTATTAAAAGTGAAACCAAACACAGGAGAGCAGTGAAGCTTCGTCTGCTGCAGCGTCAGAGAGGGTTTGACACGGTTCACACGCCGTTTTAGTTCATCTCATGTCTAAATTTGACTCTTTCACCAGAAACGATCCACTTCCTGTGCTGCTTCGTGATGTCTTGAGCTGTGTTTTCTGTCCTCGTCCCGTCAGGTCCAAACAGGAAGTCAATGAGCCGCGAGGACGTCCTGAGTCAGCTGCTGGACAAGGAGCTGGAGTCAGAGGTGATGCTGGCTCAGAGGCTGACGTCCTCTCCTCCTCAGACGCTGCCCCTCACCCACAGCCTCACCCCCCTCAGGAAGGCCCACAGAGCGCCTGCCGCTCAGGACGCGTTCCCCCTGAAGCCGTCCGTCGTCGTCCTCAGCAACCGGTCTCTGTGTGAGAACATCAGTCCGCCGTCGTCCGCCAGAGACGACCCCACCAGGTCAGAGTCCACTCCTGCACAGCGTAGAGTTTCACACTGACGGCGCTCTCTCCTTTAGCGCCACCATGAGGTTCACATCTGAGGTTTAAATGACGACACACAGATACTTCAGTTAAACATGCACGTGCGCGCGCACACACACACACACACACACCAGTTTCCATCAGTTTCAGCACAGATGGAGCAAAAAGGTTCGTCAGCGTGATCTCTGCAGACGGCTGTTAGCGAGCGTTAGCTACCGTTAGCTTACGACCAGATGAAACAGAGCTCAGATCAGCGAGTCGAGTCCTGCTCAGTCCTTTCCCTCTCCATCACAGAGTAAACTTGTTAGCCCGGTTCTTTGTTGAAAGCCCAAGAACGGTCTGAAGCAATCTTCAGTTCACAGTCAAAGTATTTATTAAGGTCGCATATAAAGTAATACAGCGCTGGTCTCAGACTGACAGAGCTCCACCAGGACCTCCGCCAGAATGAGCCTAGTTGTCAGACAGAAGTTCACATTTATCTTGTTGGGTTTGACCAAACCCAGTACAATAATCAGATATACGTTACAGAATATCATTGGTCAAGGAGTGAATGCCAGATCTAAATGCAATAGACATCACAAAAAGAGAAGAGGAGACAAGACTGTCAACAACCAGAGCGCCACCTGCCTTTTTCTTATGAGAAGTGGTTCTCACCAGCCATGTTATCCTTACGGCTCTAGGCTATGAAGGACATTCATGTAGGTTAAAGATCAGAGCATGAGAACACATGAGATGACCATAAAGGGCCTGATCATTACAAACTGACCACATGTTTTATGTTTTATTTCATCCTGATGAACCTGCAGTTGATCCACACAGTGACTGAAGGCAGTTTGTGTTCCAAAAGCCATTTAAAGGAACTTTGAACAGATTATTTAATCTGAATATTTCATCAAAGATCAGTTTTCCTGATGTTTTTAGGAACTTTTTATATGTTTCTCTGTCCTGTGTGTTTTTTAGTCTTAAAGAATTAGAATTCCTCGAAGTCTAAGATTTTTCTTAGAGTTTTCCCTTGGTAAGATAAAAGTCTCTGTACACTTCCTGAGTCACTCTTAAGCTAAGATTCCTTTCTAGGAACTTTACGGCTAAGTTAGGAGCTTTGTGAATACGGGCCCTGATCCAGGTTTGTTACCACCGTGTGGACAGGTGTACCCTGTCCTGAGTAAAAGCAGACGAAAATAAAAAGGGATTACAAACAGGGAAACTCACTGGTGCTTCCAGGGAGGGGTCGGAAAAAAGTCCTCAGCAGGGCGACGGGGTGGAGGCAGGGCTACCCAGCAGCTCGCTCAGGACGCTCAGAGGAAGGAGCACCACGCCGAGGAGGAGGGGGGGGCGGACGTGAGTCAGACCCTGCAGGCCTGGTGGTTGGTTAATAAGGAATCCTGGAGCACAGCAGAGGGGGAGGAGAGGGTCTTCACACCTGTAGTTCACACCTGTGCACGTGTGGTGATTTGGATCTTTTCAGGCTCTGTGGTGGAGGTGTGAGTCTTCACGGCCGGTGTTTCTGATTTAGCGTAAACTGTCACACATCACGTC
>NC_135076.1:29368402-29433402 GCF_051107435.1 Chaetodon auriga
TCTTTTCCTCACACTGTCTCCTGTTTCAGCAGGTGACCGCCGGCACGCCACGGACTCCTCGCTGCGCCACGCCCAGCATCCCGAGCAGGTCGCTGCCAGCCCGACAGCCAGCCAACGTCCTGGAAGAGGCGAGAACGAGGTGAGACGCAGCAATCAGTGACCTCTGACCCCGACTGACCCCAGGAGCAGCACGAACACGGCACTGTAATGAGCACGAGGCCACAGAAAACCCTGATCTCTGATTGGCTGTCGGGTGTCAGTTACTCACTGATCTTTTAAAATCACCATTTTTTTCATTGTTACTTCAGATGTCAGTAATATGTCTATTTGTCTTTTCCTTGTTGAGGAAAATCGTTCTGTCCATCAGTAACTGACCGTCAGGATATCTGCTGATTCATTTTCTGTGTTATAGATTATTGAGTGAGTGTGTGTGTGTGTGTGTGTGTGTGTGTGTGTGTGTGTGTGTGGTGGTGGTGGTCTCCTCAGGCTCCACGTGTCCTCGGTGCCGGAGTCTCTGCCCTGCAGGGAGCAGGAGTTTCAGGACATCTACAGCTTCGTGGAGGGCAGGATCATCGACGGCACCGGAGGGTAAGATCCAGGTCCCGACGCGGGTCCGGTCCTCGACCCCGTGATCCACTGAAGGTGACATTTTGTTAAAACGTCTGCAGGAGAAACGATTCTGGCTGTCTGACCTGTCGCCGTCTTCCTGCTTCAGGTGTATGTACATCTCAGGTGTGCCGGGCACCGGGAAGACGGCCACAGTCCACGAGGTGATGCGCTGTCTGCAGCACGCCGCCGACGTGGACGAGATCCCTCCTTTCCACTTCATCGAGATCAACGGGATGAAGATGACCGATCCTCATCAGGCCTACGTCCAGATCCTGCAGGTGAGACCGGTTCTGTGGGCGTCTCACAGGGCTGTCTGATGTCTGGCTCTGGTCCGAAGTGAAGTGACCTCGATGGAGTCACGGTGATGTCATCAGGGTCATCTCAGCTCGGAGCCTGTAACAGAAGGAAAGAGGTGGCCGTTCAGGAGGCAGGAGCTCATAAAGAGCTTATCCAGTTGCATTATGGGACATGTAGGACCTGCACTTCAGAAAGTCCAGATAGCTCCAAATCGGCTCCTCAGATTTTGGCAGTTTTGAATGTTTTGAATTGCTTTACGGGAATTTCAGCAGCTGTGAGCGGTCATGAGCTAGGCTAGCAGTTTCCACCTGCTTCCAGTCTTTGTGCTAAGCTACGCTAAACATGCCCTGCACACAGAGATGCAGCTGATGTCCACCTTCTCCTCTCACTCAGGAGAAGGCAAACATCAAGCGTTTCCTCAGTTAAAGGAGTGAACTCTGGTCCATTTGAATGAGAGCGTGGTGCGTTCACTGACCGACGGTCTCATCTGTGCAGAAACTGACGGGGCAGAAAGCCACAGCCGACCACGCGGCGGCTCTGCTGGAGAAGAGATTCAGCAACCCTGCACCCAGGAAGGAGACCACCGTGCTGCTGGTGGACGAAGTACGAACTCAGCTCTTTCTACACGTTATAATAAATATAAAAATGATCGCTTGTTCGACAGATTTTCAGAGTGATGTCATGTGACCGCTGACTAACCCTCTTGGTGTTGTGCAGTTGGACCTGTTATGGACCAGGAAGCAAAACGTCATGTACAACCTGTTCGACTGGCCGACGCGGCGTCACGCCCGCCTGGTGGTGCTGACCATCGCCAACACCATGGACCTGCCGGAGAGGATCATGATCAACAGAGTGGCCAGCAGACTGGTGAGGAGCGCGAACACACACCTGCACGCTCGCTGCGACGTGATTCCCACAAGGCTTTCTCCAGCAAACGTTTGAGTCTGGTCAGAGTAAAGAGAAGCTTTAAAAGTCCTGAATCAAAGGTGTTGAGTCTCTGGGCTGTTCGTCTGTGGCTGCAGGACGTTCTCCACCTCTGACCTGAAGGTGGAGCCGTCGAGTTTCAGCCAGAAACGTCAAACCTGCAGCCAACACGAGCTTCACGCTTCCATGAATTCATTGTTTTTAATCCTTTTCTTCTTTGCTGTTTTCTTGAATTGTTTCATCAGGATTTGTTGTTCTGTGAAGGCTGAAAATGAAAGTTGGTTCCAGTTTTCAGTCAGACTTTGTTCAGATTGATCATGAAACAGGTGTTAATGGTTTTCTCTGCTGGTTTTAAGGTTTGAACCCGCCGTGTTTTCTGTTCAGAGAGACTCACGTTCCACCACAGCAGACAGGAAGTGAGCTGCAGCTGGAGGAAAAACACGACGATTTGTTGTCTCAAACTTTGAGGATTTTTTTTCTGGCCGCAGTCACGTGACGCTCTGCTCGTGTTCCCGCTCGCAGGGTTTGACCAGGATGTCGTTCCAGCCGTACAGCTTCAAGCAGCTGCAGCAGATCATCATGTCGAGGCTGAACAAGGTGAAGGCCTTCGAGCAGGACGCCCTCCAGCTGGTGTCCAGGAAGGTAAGCGAGCGGGACGTCGTTCACGCCTGACCTGAGCTCGTTCACGTGCTGGCGCTCACCGTCCTCCTCTCCTCTGATAGGTGGCCGCTCTGTCGGGCGACGCTCGCCGATGTCTGGACATCTGTCGTCGGGCGACGGAGATCTGTGAGCACTCTGCCGCCGACCCTTCTGCCGCAGGATTGGTGGGAATGAGTCACGTGATGGAGGCGCTGAACGAGATGTTCTCCTCCGCCTACATCACTGCCATCAAGTGAGAGCTGGGCTTTGGTCACATTCATGAAGCTGATGCTTTGTATCTGAGGTGAGGTGACGTGACGATGGTGTGTCCTCAGGTGTGCGTCCCTGCAGGAGCAGCTCTTCCTCAGGGCCGTCATCGCCGAGTTTCGCCGGCTGGGATTGGAGGAGGCCACCTTCCAGCAGGTGAAGCTCAGCAAACACAGAGAGGAGCGAAAAATCAATAGAAACGTTTCCTCCTGCAGAGGAAACACGCTGACATGTGTGACGAGGAGCGGGGCAAAGGAAGCCAACAGACGAGGAAGAAACTGCAGTATTTCCCTCTGAAATGCAGTTTGATACAAAGTATTACAGTACAAAGTGGACGGAGAAGTACTGCTAAGATCAGTTTGTGTTTTTGAAAAGTTTCACAGCAACAGATACGAAGTGAAGCCGATTATTTCAGGAGGTAAAAGCTGTTCGGGCTCATCTGGACCTGCAGGAGGCTGATGGTCCGGTCTGGATTGATGTGGTCCAGATCCTGACCTGGTCCCGCAGCACAGAACATGAGTACATGTGTCTGTTTCTCCCTCTGTGTCGTCTGCCAGGTGTTCGTGCAGCACCAGGCTCTGTGTCGGGTGGAGGGTCTGCAGCCCGTCAGCGTGTCTGAGGGCCTGGCGGCGTGTCAGCGTCTGGGGGCCTGCAGGTTACTGCTGCTGGAGCCCAGCCGCCTGGGAGTCCTGCAGCGTGTCCGGCTCAACGTGAGCCAGGACGACGTGCTCTACGCGCTGAAGGCTGACTGACGGACGTCTTCCTCAGCTGTCTGTATGTACTGTGCACAGGCACCTGATACTTAATGAGCGTGTTGTGTTCGTATGTTTGCACAAAGGACGTTGTGCTTCATTTGTCTTATCTTTGATTACATTCAGTTTTAGCCTTTTAGAGATTATTCACTGTGAAAATAAAATCTTTCCAAAGAATGGAATCAGCATGAACTTTTTTTTCTTCAAAGATGCCTGAGTCCAGTCTGCAGGTTTGCAGCGTTCACCAGTAAGACAGGGCAGCCTGTGTGTGGCCTGATGACACCTGAAGCGAACTCAGATGAGAAAACTCTTCTGCAATCTGGACTTTGGCAGCAGACCAGTAAGAACAGTGTCACACTTCAGTCTGATCAGGACAGCATGAACTACGTGACACGGCTTAACCTCACAGCCCTCAGCGAGAGCTGAGCTCTGTCTCTGTGAGACCGCGGGTCGAAAACAGGAGCAGGACTCTGGAAAGAACCTGTGACTAATACATCAAAATGTTCCCTGATAAAAGACGGAGAAAAGAATAAAAAAATCAACTCTATATGTACGTTATGTACAGATAAACATACTAATTGTACTTGAGAAATGCTGTTGCGTGAGAACACTGAACTGCACACCGTCTGTGTATAAGTACACTAAGTACAATTTAAAAAAAAAAAAAAAAAAAGTTTGTACTGTTGCACAGTTGCAAGACAAAATGAAATTGGCAGCAGATGAAGTGGATAATGTGAGCATGTCTTGAGAAGAACAGGTTTATAGAACTGGACAAATCAGCATCAGCGCAGAGCTACATGAGGTGATGCTGGACACGCTTGAAGAGCAGCTTCCTGTACAAGAAACGATATGAAACTACACAGCTGAGAGCAGCTGGGCCTGATGGAAGTCTGCCCTTCACTGAGCGTTTAGGGAGAACCCCCACTTCTGCAGTCAGAGGTCTTCAGGCTGACTAATACGTGTCCTGCACCACGTAACCTTTGAACCCACTGAGAGGAGTCTCTGGGGGCCATCAGCACTGCCTGACATGACTCAGCGTGGGTTCGTTCAGTGCTGTGGCTCACAGGAAAATGACTGTGACTGTATACTACACCGGATGGTTTGAGGAGGACTGACAGCTTTGAGTTTTCTGCAGCGCTCTGATGTATTTACTCCACCAGAGGAAGAAGAGCCGGCCGAGTCGGGAGGTGAGGAAGTTCTCATAATAACTGTTAAAGACATGAAAGTGAGAAAAAGCTTCCAGGCTTTGGTTGGAAAATCCTTTGCTTGAGTTTCCAATGAACTCTGGTGTTTCAGGTGAGAGTTGCAGGAATCTTCATGTGATTCTTGATTGCAGTGACGGATGATTTTATCACAAACTGTCAAATCAAGAGTCATCAGAACTCGTTCACAGCCGCCGCCTGTAGGAGGATTGAAAGGTCGTCCTAAAGTAAGTCAGTGGCGTTTTTTTAGGATCTATGAGAAGCTTCATCAGAAACACCAAGCTGTTTGTCTCAACTGGCGGTCAAACAAACCTCAGCATGTTTTGTACAGTCAACACTTCCAGGAACAGGCGAAACCATCTGCACCTCTTTGCCCTGGGCTCCGCCTCTCAGGCAGCGCATATCGTACAGTTTTGTTGCATCCGGAGGGGAAAACTACCACTCAGGTCTGAAAAAGCACCTGACTTTCTCTGAGCAGAAGAGGGGAGCTGTGGGCCGGTGAGGGGCTGCACCTGCTCATCCTGAATGACTTCAGACTTCATTCAAGCTTTCTTTATTCTTTGTGTTGTTATGGCATCTGTGCGTGTTCCTCCTCTGGGTGAAGTGGAGGGGGTCCAGGGTGGGCGCTGACACGCTCAGATCAGTCCTTATGGTGACGGGTGACTCCTCTGGCCGATCACATGCCCCCACAGCTCTGCAGAGCGGTGCCTGTGGTTTCTGCACCGTGAACTCATTCATTGTTGTAAATAAGCACCGTGTTGCTGGTTAATACATCGTTCAGTGTTAAAAGCATTTTCTTTCCCAGAAACCAAAGCCGTTTAAAGACAAACATAAATATTTTACTGTCACTGTGGTGACTGAGGCTCACGTCAACAGAACATCGACTTTATTACATGCACATAAAGTACAATCATTGATCTTCACTTTGTGATTCTGTTCATTTAAAGTTAATGACATCCAACGCGTGGCAGGCTGCCTGCTCCTCTGCTCCTCTGCTCCTCTGCTCCTCGTAGAAGCATCATGCTGCTGTCCATCCAGGTTCATCAGATTTTGTTGTTTGCTGGATCAATGTGTTCATTTTGGTTTCATTTTTCAAACCTTTGTTTACTTTGCGAACCTGTGGCTGGTTGGATTCCTAGAAAGACGGATGGAGGGACTTTACCTGCCTGGTTTCAGAGTTTCATTCTGGGCACGTGAGTAATTGTTGAAGCGTAGGAGAGTAGGCCTACAGCGGGTCTACAAAAAAAATGTGGGGGACTTTTCCTGCGTTGGTTTACCTCTTATTGTTTGTGTTTGCATATAATACACAAATGGAAATGCTTTGTTGCAAAGCTGAACACTTTTTGTGAACTCAGTAAAATGCTGCAAACACACTGATACACGAGCACTCATAAACTCATTCCACCCCACCCCCCACCCCACTACTGTTTTCTATGCTATATATATATATATATATATACATATATATATGATGGGGGGGGGGCAGTTTAATTTGAGGTTTTTGTGCACCCAAACAGAAAAGTAACAGTGAAGTCTCTCTTGATTGACTCTCAGTCTAGAAGTGATGGTGGCAGGCAGGTTCAGCTGCTGAGAGGTCAGACCAGAGGGAAATACTGGTTCTACCTACCTGAGAGGGGAGAACAGTCACTGGGACTGAATCTCAGGACAGAGGGTGGGTGCGCGTGGCTGGCAGGGGACTGAGAGTTGATAAAGCTTTGCAGCTCTTTCACATGCAGGAAGCTGAGTGAACAGACATGTCTGGACATGTTTCTGTCAGAGGAGTAAAGAGGAGTACTGTGTCTCTGTCACCTGTGACAGATGTGAATGTGAAGGTGGTAAAAGGCTCCAAACGCACTGGTTTTTAATAGGTCACAAGTCAAACTGGCTGGAAACCACTGGTTTAATCTTCAGTGTGTTTTATTTTACAAGCACATTACTGGCTTCCAAAATGCAGCAGTATCAGTATTAAGTAGCACAAAATGGAAATACTCCACATATTTTTGCGGTATTTGAGTCGTTCCATCACTGGCCGTCAGCACTGGAGAGTGACTGCTCTGACTGTGTCAGCTCTGTAGATGTTAACTGTTCAGTCAGCTTCCATCACGGTGAGCTGCATCATGAGATGACGTGCTGCTCGTCAAAGGCTGCTGCAGCCTTCCAGATGCTTCGAACGGAGCAGGCTGTGCCTCGCGGTCACGGCTGGTTAACGCTCCGTCAGACCGAGCAGACGGCGGCGTTTCCCGACACGCTGATGTGCAGCTCGCTGCTGCTGCGGCTCCGGGACGCTTTCAGCGGAGCAGTGGAGCCGAACCTGCTGAAACCTGCTGAAACAGCGTTTCCCTCCGTCGACTTCAGACACTTCTTGTGGTTTTGTTTTTGTCGTTTAAAATTTTGTTGTTGTTGTTTTAATTGAATTTGGCGGATAAAAGCTGCTCAGGATGTAACGTACAGCAGGCAGAACGGTTTCCGCCGGGGGCGGATGGAGAAGAGAGGAGGGTCCGCGCTCAGTCCGTCTCACAGCCTCAGATCCGGCGGCGGAGCGGAGACACCTGCAGCACAGGTGAGACACGTCTCTCGTTTCTTGAATGTCAGAGCGCTGCACGTCGTCAGAGATAAAGGTTTTGTAATGCTGGTAGTTTCTGTGACTTTGTGGGTAAGAAACGGCACAGACACCGCTGCGTGCACTTCTCACCTCCGCCTCGAGGAAACTCCTCAGACCGAACGCACCGCTCCAACAACTCAAAGATCATCTCTCGGCGGATTCGAGTCCTCCAAATCAATGTTTCCGTCCAGGGGCGTAAAAAAAAATCGGCCCTGCCATTTTGGACCAGACCGACTCACCACATTCGACAACGCGCACCTTTTCGGTCTTTTCGGTCTCTTGAATGTGTACCAACTGTGCACCTCTTTAAAACCACGTACCGTCAGCCATGCAATGAGTTAACGGGAATCAGTGAGAGTGGACACAGAGGAGTCATTTCTTAACACTATTATAAGTATGCTCCTCCACTCATCACAGGCATGGATCTGTGAGCAGAAGTCATCCTATTGGGTGTAAAGAGAAAGAACAGAGATGAGAAATGATGGATCAGATGCGAACTCTTCCAATAAATTGTGAACTTACTCAGTCCTAAAGGATGAATGAAGCTGAACTCCGGAATGAACTCTGAACTCTGTGTATGTTTGAGAGAGAGAGAGATTTAATTATTGGTCAATCTTCAAGATAAAAATAGCAGCGTAGAAACTGATGACACATGAATGAGGGAGAGAAAAAGAAAAAATAGACATGGATGATTGATCTGATTCTCACTGTTTTCCAGACAAAGCAGACAGAGAGAGCGGTCAGTGTTACATGAGCTTACGGCAGGTTTGACTGCATGTCTGTCCTGACAAACATGTCAGAAGTGTTTGTGCTTTTGGCAGCGTTGGCTTGAGGAGCAGTTTCTCTGCACCTCCTTTTCGTCTTCTCTCCATTTTCGAGGACCCTACAGGTCACGTTACTGACGCAAAAGTAACGTGTTTCATGACATGATTGGGCGAGATGAGCCCCGTCACGTGTCACCGAAGAACACAACCTGAGGGCCGCGGACCAGCGGGTGTGGAGGGCCGGTCGGTGGTTATGAACAAACTCCTGCGCTGACTTTTTTTTTTTTTTTTTCTCGACATCATTACGCCGGCAGGTCCAAAGCGAAAGGGGTTGGTGTTTAATGACGTAACTGGGGCAGCCCAGTGTCAATCAACTGTCTGGTATTATGGGCCGGTCAGACCAATATCTAAAATTTAAAAAAAAAAAAAAAAAAAAAAAAAAAAAAGTGGCTGACTGTCGTCCCAAATAGCACGTCGGCCCACCGGGAAAAGTGCCCGCTATGCCACATGGTCAGTCCGCCCCTTTTTACTGTATGTTACCTGTGCAGTCACCTCGCAGGTAGCTGGTGGTGTAAACATGCCGCATGAAGACACAGGAGGAGACGCAGAGGAGAAGGAGCTGATCCTCGAGTTGATGCTCCTCATTGTTTGTAGCTCGGTGTGTTTGGAAACCTCTGGCTGAGTCCAGAGTCCTGCACAGACCAGGTCCCGGACAGCCGTTTGATGAGCCATCCCACAGCCGAGGGGACGTCAGGAGCGTCTCCGGGTTAAGAAAGGACATTTTTACGCGCGGTGGAGTCCCTGATCATTAATGACCGTGATCACGGTGATAGGATCGTTCCGGATCTCTACCTCTCTACACATCGGAGACACGTGAGCTGAGACACGGAGACAGAGGGTTCATCCAGTCACAGATGAACCTGTTCGACGTTTTGATTTTCCTTGAAGGAGAAGATCAGACTCGTCTCTGCGTTAACCACTGAAATCAAACGTGTTGGCGGTTCCAGGAATAGTAGTAATGTCAAGTCAGCCCACGGTTTGGTTGAGTTTACTCACGATCCAAACCCACACACTTCACCATCCATTCATCCTCTGTTAGCCGCGCGGTGGTTTCTGGACAGTCGCCTCGCGTGCAGCGGTCAGAACGCGCAGCAGGTCCGTTCGTGTCACAGCAAAGATCCGTCTGCGTGAAACTTCAACGTTTCCTGCAGCAGGATAGATAAGTACAACTGTGCCAAAGAAATGTTGGCAGTTTAGCGCGTATTGAGGCAGAAATCCAACCCATAAAATGCTCTTCTCTATATGG
Organism: Chaetodon auriga; assembly: GCF_051107435.1. NCBI lineage: Eukaryota > Metazoa > Chordata > Actinopteri > Chaetodontiformes > Chaetodontidae > Chaetodon > Chaetodon auriga. The sequence goes on from NC_135076.1 coordinate 29,377,765, forward strand.
CCTGGGCTGGATTCACACAACACAGCAAAAAAACAAAGAAGCTCAAATGAAATGTGGAGAATGGCTGAAGCTGATGATGTTGGCCAAACTGTTGTGCATCATCCTCATTGTGTTTGTAGTTTCCACCTCAGATTCATGTGATTTAATGTGCTGGCAGGTCTCTGAATCAGAAGCCTGCGATCAGCTGAAAACGACCCTGGTGTTAAAACAACGTTGACTTGTTGTAAAGACTCAGAGGGGACGCCGTCCTCAAAGATGACAAAACTCAGCATTATGTTCAGAAGCTGTGCGGCAAGTTCCTGATTGTCGCTCATCTGCTGCTTTGAATTTGAACTCAAGTGGACAAAGAGACACAGACAAATAAAATCTCTCAAGTTTCCATCAAGCATCTTCAGGCATCCTGTAATTGGTTTGTAAGGTTCAGATACCCGATGAAGCGGAGGCCCTGGGGTGTTGCAGCGATAGTAGTGGTTTGGGCCTAGTTTGACTGATCCTGGTGACAGTGGTTTCTGCTCGTAAAACATGAATGACAAGCTGTTTACAAGCAGGATACATCAACTGGAAGATGTCTTTGAGAAGTGGTGTATGACAGGACATGAGTCACTTAAAGTATCATAAACCACTAAAACAGCACCAGCACCAGTAACCACCACTGAAAAAACCACTAACAGTCGAGAAGCCCTTTCAGAGCAAGAGGAGCAGTCTCAAACACTAAAGAGTGTGTGTGTGTGTGTGTGTGTGTGTGTGTGTGTGTGTGTGTGTGTGTGTGTGTCACGTTCAGCTTCTGATTAAGACGATAGAAACTGTAAACTTCTGATGCCTTCTCTCTTGTTCCTGCTGTCTCCCAGGATGCACTGCTTCAACTCATCTGATCCGGTGGCAGTGAACGCCACCGTGATGTTTGATTTTAACAAAGACAACGAGAACCTGTGGAGCAGACGTAGTCAGGACGTCCCCCTCCCTCCCTGTTCCTCCTCCTCCACCCCTCTCGATTCCCAGTGCGCCGTCTGTCTGGACCGGATCGTGCACGCCGTGTGCCGTAACCTGACGGGTGGTGTGAATGTGATCATGGAGGCTGGAGAACAGCAGGTCAAAATCTCAAAGAGCGGTAAGAAGCTCACAGCTCATCTCATCTGAGACTCCGATTCCACTGAGCAAAGCTTCACTGTGTCTTCACGGTGAGCGGCAATAGGAAATAGTAGCAGCAGAATCAGAATCAGAATCAGAAAAAGCTTTATTGCCAAGTACGCTTTTACACATACAAGGAATTTTTTCTGGTGAAATTGGTGCATGACACATCTACTAAAACAAGAGCATAAAATATAACAATTTAAATATATATACACAAGTCTGTTTTTTGTTGTTGCTATTTACCGAGCAGCAGGAGAAGCACAGCTAGCGGTTTTATAGAAATAGTAGCTGTTGATAGCAGTAGTATTAGTAGTGATGGTAATAGTAACGGCAGTAATAGTATTAGAGTAGTATCTCTCTGACAATCCTGACTGGGACCCCCCCCCCCCCCCCCTCCACACACACACACACACACACACACACACACACACACACACACACACACACACACACACACACCACTGTGTGACATCCGCAGTACCTGCAGTCACTTCTTGTGTTCAGGTCGTGGTCGACCGTACATTTCCCAGACTGACAGCAGTTTCTGTAACTTCAGTAATGTTTCCTGCCCTGCTCACGAGTCACTGCAGCCCCCACAGTGTTTTCACTGCTTTTTTTCCTCAAGGTGTCGTTTGTGAAGAAATTCATCCCACTTTAAAATGCTTGTCACACTGAATGAGGACGCTGTCTCTCCCCCTCCCCCGCTGAAGCTGCCTGTGGTAGGTGCAGTGGCAGTAGCAGCATGGTTTGTAGTAGCAGCAGTAGGAGTTGCTATTAGTGATGGTAGTAGTTGTTGTCATAGTTAAATAGCAGCAGTGCTACTGTGAGTGATGGTGTGTATTAGTAGAAACAGTTTTCATCATTAACCATGAGCTCTGTTTTATTGCAGAATGCCCTAAATTCCCCCATGATGGTAAGTGTCATTTAGATCCAACACTTCTTCTGTCACACAGTATGAACCTCAGGTGACCCCCCCCCCCCCCCCCCCCCACACACACACACAGAGTGGCATGTTGCATTACAGATAATTCCATGAATAGTAGACATGAGCAGGTGGTGCGAACGGAACTGCTACCCACAGTAACACACCTTAACAGACAAACTGGCTAAACTGGGCAAACTACCCCTAACCATATGATGTGAGACAGACAGAGACAAACATACAATCACAGTAACAGTGACAGCTCTAATGATAGACTCTTAACTTTATGTAGTACATACAAATATGACATATTTATCTATATGATATATGTATGTATTGGTACATGTACGTAATACAGCACAATGGATGTAATAGTAACAGAAGTATGACTAATAGCAGTAGCAGTGGATGTCAGGCAGGGACACGGCAGGAGACGTAGCTATAATCCACAATCAGCACGGAGACTGTGGGGAGGAAGCTCAGTTAGTAAGCAGCCATGGTAGGACATGACAGCAGAGGGAGAGAAGAAGAGAGAAGCTCGGTGCATCATTGGACGTCCCCGACAGTCTAATCCTACAGCAGCATAACCACCAATGAAATGGAAAGAGGACATTTTGAATAGATTTCGTATTTTGGTAAAAACACCAGGTTTAACTTTGTGTTTCAGTCCTTCGTGTGTAAGCTCTCCCTGCTGTCTGTTGTTCCTTATGTGTCTGACAGATGGTCCACAATGGCAACTGCCTGTGTCCATCATCCTCATCCTCCTCCTCCTTCTCATCATCATCATCATCATCATGTGTTTGTTCAAGAATAGGTAGGTGGAGTTGTAGTCAGTGTTATCTGAGCATCAGTAAATCAACACATTCAATAGGAGACATCAGTGTAAAGATCATCAGCCTGCTGACTGAGGCTGAAGCTCCTCTCAGAGCCACAAGGTTAGACCTGGACCTCTAATAACTACAGCAGAGGACATCCTGGTTCTGTCCGGACGAGGCGATGAATGTATGAGCAGGTTTTATGTCCCTGAAGAAAACACATGCTAATCTCACCTTTTGAAATACAGTTTTTCAGTTGGGTTACTTCATTTTCATTATTTTTGCCTTGAAAACAATTACAATAAGGGGCCATCATGGACCCATTAAAAGTTCTCTAACGCAGACTAAAGACCAAATAAAGAAAAGGACTGACATGGTGGACATAAGACTGTGTGAACATGGACTGAAATACTTCCCTCAGAGTGCATCAAGACCCATCTTGAGAAAACTACTTTACTTTTCTGATAGTTAGTTAAAGGAATATTAGAGCTTTAACAGCATTAAGAGATTTCCTCTATAAATCACATCTTTAGTGAAATCAGTTTGCAGAGATAATGAAGTCCCGGTCACTCAGCATTAAACTGACACGCTTGAAATGTTTTGGCTCAACCTCTGATCATCAAGAGATGATCTTTTTGAAAGCACAAGAATGAATGAACTGCATTGATGCATCTCTTCTGTGGTCACAGAAGGGAAATCCAGACACATGAAGATGAATCATGCGCCATCTCTGAAGAGACACCATGAAGGAGACTGAGATCCAGCCAAACCTTCATCACCTTTAATGTGAATGCTGCAGTTGATAAAGCACTGAAGTTAAATCACTCTCAGATGTGGACACACCAGCACTTATACTAGTAATAAACATTAAAAAAGACCAGTGAACTCTGAGTTTGTGTGATATTTTATAGATCTACTGTTGCCGATGATCTTCATGCGTTATTTGTTACTGTAGTTATTTGGAAATACAGCTCATCAGAAACCCCAACTACACAAGGGTGACTACTGACGGCCACAGAAGTGTCCTCACCCTGTCCTCTAAGCCTTATCAGCTCTTGAATGTAGCCCTGAACTGTTAACCTGCCCTTCAACCCCCGTCAGGTGGTCTGAGGAAGTGATCGTGATCCGTGATCTCCTGGGCGCTTTCATTTGAGCCCTTCAGGTACGTAGTAAAGCCTGTCGGTATCAATCTCATGTGTAAAACAATAAAATAACATGAACCACTTATTTTACCAGCTGATGAGATGTAACATTTTGTCTCAAGGAAAACAAGTGCACATGAATTCAACATAATTTAACACGCATTCAAGTCAAAACACTCACATGTACCAAAATATTATCACCCAACAGGTACAGGTGTGCTGACGCTCATTGAACACCAGCATGGCGAACTCAATCACACATTCTTACACGTGATGTTTCCTCATGAACTTCACAGCAGCATTTGACAAAATGGCGCGATCACGACATCTTAGTGACCGGAAACGCGACTTTTATCTTTCTCATCCACACTGACTCACTGCTGGCTGGTTAATTCTCTTAACGGTGATTAGAACACATTTTCTCAGGTTACAGAATGCTAACGTCAGTCGCTTACACTTACAACCCTCCTGTGTGAAACTTCACGGACAGAACGACTCTGCGTGACGACGCTAATCGGGACAATAAGCAACAAAATTAAGCTAGCTGTACTTCATAGACATCTCAAAATCACGGTAAAGCATTACAAAACAAGTCATTCTTCATTCTCATAACCAAGCTAACGACAGAAACGTGAGTGAGGGAATCACGGTCAGAGTCTCGATCGGCCTGAGCCGAACCCGAGCTAAGCTTGTAGCTACAGGTCTCAGGTGGATCCACAGCAGCACCAGAGCACCGCTTACTGACGTGGAAGTGCACTACCTTAATGTAAAGACCGTAAAGATAAGGTAAGATATATCTTGTTGATCCCATGCCGGGAAAGTCTGTTGTTACATACAGCAAGATAATAGAATAAAGTTGGAGAAGCAGAAGAAGAACAAATGAACAATAAAAAGGACTACGAGATAAAAATCAACAATAAATATGTACATTATATACAAAAAGTTTATAAAAATGAAGTTGCCTTTAGAACGATGGCTTAGTTTCTCACTGGAAAATGTCTGAACTGCACATGGTATGATATGGATAATAAAACACAGTATTATGTACTATTGCACAGTAGAAACTATATAATACAGGAGAAATAATATAGAAGCACAGTAAAATTATCTAATACTGCACAGGATATTTGTACAGATGTATAGTATCAAAATGTGAAACAACGAATATTCAGTTTGATTATTAACAAACAATATGTGGCATGTATGTTTAAATAAAAACTACTCAGTCTAACGTTTCCAACCGACTGCATTTCCCTCTGCAGCTTTAGCTCGCCCCCCCAGTGAGTATCAACGCAGCAAAAGGAAATATGAGTCAGAGCATGGTTAATGTCACAGAGCAGACTGAACACGTGCTCTTTCAGCAAAATCTTTCAGCAGCAGGTTTTCACACTTTCAGGTTCTTTGATATTCTTTCACATTTCCAGTAAGCCACCATGAAAAGGCCAATGATGCCTGCAGGAAGGAGGGTGAGGATGGGCAGCATGCTGTTGGCTAATGGTGTTAAGAAGAAGAAGAAGAAGAAGAAGAAGAATTCCTCTTATTATTATTATTATTATTATTATTATTATTATTACTGTTATTATTATTATTATTATTATTATTATTATTATTATTATTACTACTGTTATTATTATTATTATTATTATTATTATTATTATTATTATTATTATTATTATTATCCCACAGTAATCTATGCTTTGTTTGCTATGGTGATGTATATTTGTATGTTATTGTTTGGTTTATTTGATGGCCCTGTCAGCGCGCTGGTTAGCTTAACATGCTCTTAGCATTGTTCATTTAGCATGCTAGTTGGTTTAACATGTTGGCTGTTTGATGTATTTGGTGGCTCTGTCAGCATGCTAATTAGCTAAACATGCTAGCTGGCTTAACATATTTGTTTTTCTTTGACAGCTCAGACAGCGTGCTGGCTTCCTTAATGTGGTCTTAGCATGGTTACTTTAGCATGCTAGTTCGCTTAACATGTTGGCTGTTTGGTGTACATCATGGCTCAGGCTGCATGCTAGTTAGCTTAGCGTGTTGCCTGTTTTAGTGCTTGCTAAGGTAAGAGAGCTAAGGCTGACTGTTTGTGGCTTGGTGGGTGGCCCAGCCTGCTGCAGTGGCAGCGATATTTTTCATTATAAGTTAATCTATTATAATGCAGTACAATACTACTAAAGTACCCAGTAGTATCAGATATCTCAAATTCCACATGAATGAATGAAAACATTAAAATACTCTTACATGCATTTGTTAGCTATGAAACCAGAGCCATATATCAATCTATAAACATATAACCTTTAACAGAGCCGTTCTGCACGATAAGAATTTTTACATCAGTAAATCCTTCAACATCGATTTCTGAGACGCAATACATTTGATATTGAAAGACCAGTCAGACAGCTATTTGAAATCATTTTATTTAGCATAAAACTTTCCAGCACAATTAAGCCAAAAAAACCCACAAAATTTTATAGCATACCCCAAAAGCCATAGATTCAAAATTTATAATTAGGTCCAACATACATAACCCACAAGAAATCCATAATAGAATCAAGAATACAGACAGCAGATTTCCTAAAAACCTAACCAGTAGGTCACTGTCTTTAAGGTACGATAAAATAAAACTTTATTGATCCGACACCGGGGACGTTACGTTGTTACAGACAGCAACAATAGCAATTATAAAGAAGGAGACAGAAAAAAGAACATAGACAATAAAAGGAAAATGAAATAACATCAACTATGTGTTTATGTGCATTAGCTGCATTATCAATAATTTCATATTAAGAACAGATCAAAGGAGACTCTATATGAAAAGTTGTTGAGTACAACTCAACTTTTTAGCCTCTTTCAGGTCCCAGTTTGTTTTGGTCCATCTCAGTGTTTTGGCAACTATTTCGATAAAATTTCGACAAACTACTCGATTTATTTATTACAATTGATCAAGAAAACTATGCCAAACATTTGCTGGTTAAAGCTTCTCAGTTTCAAGATTTTGATGCTTTTCTTTATTACTTTCAGTACGATAGTAAACTGTCTATCTTTGTGTTTTGGATCACTGATGAACTAAAACAAGAAATATGAATTTCTTGGGCTCTGGGGAATTATGTCTACAACTTGTGGCCATTTTACAGACAAAATGACTAATCACTAATAATCGATAGTTATACCCTAATTTCAGTGTTGTGTCTTTGCCTCCAAGTGCCCGAAAATAAAACAAATAAAAATAATGAATGCAGCTTTAAGTGGCACAAACTCAGCAGTTGATTCCACATAATTCAAAACCTTTTTTTAACATGTTTGATGTCAAATATTTTGACTCTAACACCATTAAAAGTCAACAATACTCAATAAATCACCAGATATACAATGTCATTGAAGAAGAAACATTAAAATAAGGTGAAACAGCTTTGGACCTGACAGTAAGGCCACATAAAAGGTGATTACTGCTCAAACCAGAGTCCAGAAGCCCTGAAATCAAACATGTAACCTGACCTGTGCACAAGCTCCATGCCTGTACATTCATTCAAGTCTTAATGTCAGACATTAAACCCTCTGTACAATACTGAGACAACATGTCCATCAGGACATATATGACTGTTATTTCTAAGAGATTATGATAAATTAATCTCCCAGCTTCCACAGAGGAAGATCAATATCATTATCAGTGTGAGCTCTGACAATCCAAAGCCACATTATTGTGGTAAAGCAGTCACGTGCTGTGATACTCTTCCTTTGCTTACTTCCATTCCCTAACTATCAACCATAGATCATTATTTGGTGACTGGATTTTTGATCCAACCCTTTCTGTAGGTGCTGTGACCTACGACCTTTGACCTCCAGGGTAATTGGGAGGCTGGTGACATTTGCCGGAAGAGTCTTTCGGACAGCACACCAAGGAGCAGTTATTAAAAACAGGCGAACGTTTTGAAGTGCATGTTGGGAATAAACACCTAAAAGTCAGCATCAAGAACATCCAGACAATCTTAATCGCTATCTGTGCCTGATTCTCTCGTCTGTTTCCGATAACGATCCAGACACTGAGAGTTGACTCCTCTCTGGAAATGTTTGACTGTGTCCTCCCAGGAGAAGAGTGCTGTGTGGGGTATTGTCTACAAGGTGGGCTGCTGGTGAGGGAATGGGTGCCACGTAGTGAAAGCTTCTTGGGTAAACCTGTTTTTCAAATAGTTGTTCCAGCTAAATGTAGGAATCATGTCCTGCGGGCGTCGTCGTGAAATATTTCTGACGAAGGATGTGTCTAATAGCATGAAGACAGGCCGCACCTGTCAGCTAACAGGAAAACCTAACCAGAATGTCAAACCAGCACCACTGTTTCCTATTCCAGCTATTTCTCTGCCTTTTGGGTATGTGATTGTGGATTGTGTTGGCTCGCTGCCACGCTCTAAAGCTGACAGTAATTATTTGTTACGTGCCAAACAACAAGATGTCCTGCAGCATGTCCTGTGATCAGAGTTCAAACTTCTCCTCTCATCTGTTTCCTCAAGTCCTGAGGCAGTGTCATGTCGTGTCTACCAGTTACCACGCTCAGAGTCAGGGGACGCTAGAACACTTTCACCAGACCCTCCAGTCTGTTGTGGACAAACTGCATCGAGCTGAACCAGGACTGGGAGGAGGGTTTACCGTGGCTACTGCTAGCAGCACGAGAGGTAATACGCTGACTGGAGTACAGGTTTTAAGCTGAATGACCTGTGTTTGGACACACAGTCTGCGGTCCGGTGGTTTTGCTGCAGGATAATCTTTCTTGTTCAGAACCTGCTAAAACATATCTGAACATCTACACGGCTTCAGACATTGTTTGTATGCAGCAGGTGAAATGGGAAAGGCCTCCTATTCTGGTAACTCCACGGATGGATCGTCCATCTAAGTTGCAGGTGGATGCCGGTTTGCTGGGTGCTGTGCTGTTACAATCTGATGATGAGGGCAATGGTCATCATCTTAGTTTCTTTTCAGGCGAATTATTCTGCCATTGAAAAGGTTGCGCTGATTTCAGCCATACAGCATTTTGAAGTGTATGTGGGTTCGGTTGTTGTGCCATTGGTTATTCCTTGAACTCTTGACTGTCTCGCATCTTTGTTGCAATACTTGAGCCGTGGCTGTAACGCTACTCAGAAAAGTGTGACTTTCATTTCCAAGTTCTTAAACTGTTGACTCACATCATATCACATCTCTGTAAATATGGCTTACTGTTTTACTGAAGCTGGTGTTGAGGAGGCGAATACGTCAAGAGGAAGCACTGAGAGGAAGTCAGTGAGGGCTTGTTAACAACTAGTGTGTGGTTGAAGTGTTTCTCAATGAACTTCACCAATGATTTATGGCCACAAGCCAAACAGATGAAGATGAATCTGTGAGCAGACACTGCAAATTTGTTCTCGACAACGGAGAAGGTTGAGAAGGTGAACGTTACGACAGGAAAACGCTCTATGTTTCCAATGACACAAAAGACCCGGAACAAGTTCACGGACTCCACCTGAAACAAGTTAACCGACTCCCTGTTTTCAGGGTCACGTGGCTGCTTCGTGTCCAATCACAACATCATTTTCAGACCAAAATCGGTTGTTTCAGTGGAGCTGTCTACATCAGTGGAAGTAAACCAATGCAGAGCTTCAGTGAACTTCAACATGTAAATTCTCATGGTCGCTCAAACAGTCCTGATCTTTGAGGGAACGGATAGTTAAAACGGAGGAAGCTGTCGTTGTGATGTTAGCTAGTCATTCAATTTGACCGTACCCTGCTGTAACAGAGTGTGCTGCTCCACAAACGAGAGGCGACATGATTACTGATCAGTTTTGAGACGGAGGTCGATGGCAAATGACAAGAAACCTCTTAATAAACTGAACTGCAAGTTGGCTAACTGATAGTTAGCTGACAGTTAGCGAACTGTAGAGGGCGAGCTTACTTGGCAAGTTACTTTGGCTTGATACTTGCTAGATAGCAGCTATCTCGAAGCTGGCTAACTAGCCACACAAGTAGTGACTATGTCGAACAGCTGACAGCAAAATTCAGAGAGAAAATCTGTTTTCAGAAGCAACATTTTGAACGGAAAATTATTTTCTTTTTTAAAACTCTTTTTTCTATGAACATCGGGCTCCTGGACTTTGGAATAACCTCCATAAACAAAGTGAAAACCATCATTTTAGACTTCTCTTTCGTACGTACTGCTTATTTCACCATCCTCTCTCTATAGCTCTGTAACTTTTAAAATATAATAAGAATAATGTCACATATCCCATTATACATATTTATATGTAATAAATTTTGTATGTAGCATATTTTATTAATTTCTATTTAATTTCATTTTAATAGTAAGTAGTAGTAGTTTAAAAATTATATAAAATCTAAAATATTATCTGTCTTCTTATTATTATTGTTGTTCTTCTTCTTCTTCTCCTACAGCACTGATTGCATCGCTCGTTAGCGTTAGCGTTGTTCAGATGCCGTTGTGTTGTATCACATGACCTTGTTCGACGTCATCGTCTCTCTGTCCATTTGCAGGAGTGTATGAAATTATCTTGGCGGCAGATTCTCGTCTATTGCATCTGCCGGTTCTCCAGAGCCCCAGACACACAGCACCAGCAGCTATAAGGATGCTGCTGCTGATCCAAAATGTCAGCGGGTCCGGACACCAACTCCCGAAGAGGCAGGTCTGAGTGGAGTTCACTGCAAGGACACAAAGACGAGCAAAACAGGTCATTCCATGTTTCTATCTCAAAAACATCGTCTTGCTGCAAAATTCATGTTCCTCTCAGGATGAATTTTATGTCATTGGTTTATGACCAAAAACCTGCAAAAACTAATGACACCCAGTCAGCTTGAGCTCTATGCTGCTAATCAGTAAAAATCTTATATTATATTATAATCTTATAATAATCTTCTTTTATTATTCATTTAAACATATGTTTGTATGTCCGTCTGTCCACTACACGATACTATACAAAAAAACTTTATTCAAAGCTTTGTAAATCTCCACTGGTTGCTTCACCCGTCACCTCAGATATTTCACCTTCTTATCTATATCTTATCTTATCTTATCTTATCTTATCTTATCCTCCTCTGCTTCAGAAAGACACTCCTGGCAGAGATCTGCACTCTGCTTACTGAACTCTTGTAACAGAGCAAAAAAGGCCAAAACTCTGCAGGATTTGAAAATTCTTTTGTAATTTTTAATGAATTTGATTTATTAACACTTTGTTACTTTCATACTCAAACGTGTTCACAGAGGAACACTGAGGGCGGCGTGCTGCCAAAACCACATCTGCTGATTAACAGTGTTCAGAAAATCAAGAGGACGTTTCGTGACAGCGTTGGCAAAGACGAATGACAAAGAGGGGATTTCATCACATTAATCACAGTAATGATATTTCCACTTCCTATCTTACTTCAGAGCACTCGAGGTGAAAACCACAAGCTCAACAATACTGTAAACTCTTTCTCAGTTTTGGCTCTAACACCAATTAGAAAAAGTTCAGAGCTTTATTTTACTTTTCTCTGCTGGATTCTTTGAAAGTGTGGTGAGAAATGTTCAAATGTTCTGCATCGTTCTATCAAACCTGACTCACCGTTGGTGGGCTGATCAGTGCTGTTCATGAGAAGGCTGCAGTTAACTAGAAAACACAGAGAACGTGAACAAATCAGTCAGACGAGAAGATGGATATTCATGTTTCTATCATGTTGTAGCTTTAGTCTAATTGCAGTTTCCATCCAAATGTAAAGCAAAATTTAAGCTAATTTAAAAAAAAAAGAAAAGATGAATGAATGCTTGTTTCCATCCACCGCTGCTGTGAGTCATTGCTTGATGGAGATAAACAGCTGATTCTCCAGTCAATGTTATTAAATCAGTGCAGAAGAAGAGACACAACGAGACGTCATCAAAAGAGCTTCAGTCACCAGGAAACACACAATATTAATTATTACCTTTAAGTAAAATCTGCCCGACACCTTTCAGTGTACATGGAAACATTTAGCTCGAGCGACCGCTTTGTGACTTTAGTGTTTCCAGCTTTCTTTCAAACCGCCCACATCAGCTGCTCTGCAACAGCTCTGCGTGGGCAGATGACAGAGGCACAGCGACTCTTCTGCAGCTGGCACTCACCTCTGCAGTGGGCCTCTCGAACGTCCTGAAGAAAGGAGGAGACAGGAGACCAAGGACAGCTCAGTTAGATTCACTCGTCTTCAAACACTACACTTGTGCTACGACGACTGCGGCCGTTTGGTCGGGTCACACTTTAATCGTTAGATGGCAACTTTTTAGATCAAAATTAGCTTTGAAGCTATGCTTTTTAGCCATGCTGTTGCAAGGCTAAAGATGGGATATGGGTAATGTCCATCTGTCAGTCAGTCCATCTTTTAGTCTTTGGACATTCAGGGTTCCCTGAGGATGAATCCTACCAACTCTGGTGATCCCCTGACTTTTCCTCTAGCGCCACCACCAGGTCAACATTTCAAACCAGTTCTTTGCTTTATGCCTCATTGGCCTCAGCTGTACTTTGTGCTAGCTAGCAAATGTTAGCATGCTAACAGGCTAACGTAAGCAGTTGTTTACCTTCGGGATACAGTCCTCGATGTAGTCCAGGTGGTCCACGCAGCGTTTCAGGGTGATGCACTGGCTCGTCACATTCAGGACTGGGTCAGTCATTTTTTGGGGGGGGCTGCGGGCGATGACGTCTTTCTGGAAATAAACGGATCCATTAAGAAGTCAGATTTACTGCGACAGCATTCTGTGTCAACGTGAAGTGAACAGACTTGTTTTTCTCCCTGAGCGTCACTGCTCGGGCAGGGTTTTCCACAGATCGTCAGATTTCATCACACTGTTTAAAACAACGATGAGACGAAGAAAAGAAGTGGAGCTGCAGGGAGTTTCCAGAGGCATTCACGGGCCGAGAAGATGCCTCCAGCTGAACACTTGGCAAAGGGGAAAGTCACTGAATCATTGCTGGTATTACGTCACACCGTCAGACACTTTTTCCCGCCACTCAGCAACAACACATGACGGCCTTACAGCAACTTTCTAAAAGCCAAACAATCACTTAGCGACACCAGGGGCGCTCGGGAAGCGAGTCATTTCCTGTGTTTGTGTCACGCGAGGGAAGCCACTGACCCGGCAGGTCCTGAGCTGAGGTCCAGCGAACGTGAGCTCAGAGTACCGCCGATCTGCACGTCTTCGCTAAATATTTGGTTCTATTAACTCGGGGACAAAGTGGCTGCGAGCAGAGATTCTGACTCTCTGATCATCTAAACTATCAGTGACCGTCTCAAAGAGCAGAATCATCCTGTAGTCTGATCTCAGCATTAGAGCTTGTTAAAGAGCCTCACTAAGAAACCTGGTGCAGGAGTGTGTTGGACTTACCGTCTCAGTCTCCCAGCATGTTTCGCAGTTGGTTGATCTGAGCGGTTCGGATAGTTTGTACAGGAACGAACCATCAGATAGTCGTTTGACCTCGCAGGTTAGCTCTGACTGAGACTCTGCTGCAGCCGCAGCAAACATCAGACGAACTAAAAGAGAAACTGAAGCAAAAACACATCACAGGTCACTCAATGTGCAACTAAACTGTAAAGTCAGGTGTTAACGTGCTGCAGTGGGTTCACCGCGTGGAGGTCACTGGATGTACGCCATCGATGTCCGAAAGTCTGCAGTGCATTACTGTACCACACAACCAGTGGCAATAAAAACAAAAACAGGAGTTCTGACTGTGCCACCAGAGGAATTATGCATGTTTGCTTGTCAGTGAATTATCTCACCACTGATTGGATGGACTGCAATGAAAGGAGGTTCAGACATTCATGTTCCCCTCAGGATGAACTGTAACCACGCGCCACCATCAGGTCAACACTTTAATCTGACCAATACTTTGGTTTATGACAATACCTGTAAAACTGATGACATTATGGACAATGTCATAAAGATCTAACACAACCAGACAAGAAAAGCACATCCAAACATCTACAGACAACAAAGGACACAGAGAGACAGAACAGAGGACACACGACGCCACAGACATCATGGGACAGACACAGAAAAGTCCTCCTCAGCCTCAGCTGTGAACTGACACATCCATCGTCAGAGTCCACCTACAGCCAGCCTGCATTCAAACGCACAGCAGGGACGACGTGTGTGTCCTGTGGGTGCAGTGGAGCTACGTTTAACGTTTGAGCAGCGCACAACGAGGCCGTCCACACAGCTGCTGTGGTAGGTGGAGCGTGGTATGAACACCAGTGAAAGAATGACTCGTCTGTGGCGCCGAGGCTTTTTTCTCGCCGCCGTTCCAGAAGCTGCTGCTCGGTCAGATCACCTGTAGTTGGAAGCTGTAGTTTTTACTCTGTGCTGTTGTTTTTGTCCTGACCTGCTGATGAACTACAGATTTCTACAGCCTCTTTAAATAAATCAGACAAATAAATAATTGTATTTATTTAAATTTGATGTCGACCTCGATGTTTTCACCCTTTACGCCAACAGACAGCGTCCTCGGACTGAAGAGGCGGCGGATGTGTTGGACACACTGCAGTTTAACTAAACCCTCTGTGCTGCCTGGATGTGCTACACCTGCTACAGTGAACCAGTGAACGATGTCGGCCCGTCCTCCGGGAGCCGGCTATAACCTGGATGAGCTGCAGGTCTGTTTTCAGCCTCACCCTCATAATGTTCGTCTATCGTCAGATTTTTTATTACATCTTTTGTCTTTTGTCAGACATAAATTGATTTTCATTTTGCACCTTGTGTCTTTAGCCTACATTCAGTTGATTCACTGTCATTTAACAGCAAAGCAGACATAACGTTACTGACTGGTATTGTTGATAATTCAGGTTTCAGACCTACGCCTCCGTAGACTGCTCATATCTGTGATATCACCGTGTTAGAGTTTAAAAAGGGAAGGGAAAGAAAAATACCACATCAAATCAGATTCACATGTGAAACTGGATTTAAAACAAACTCTAACAGCGATCAGCTTTAAAGTGAGAGTTTTCACAGCCACATCAGGTCCAAAAGTGATGAAATGACCTGATATCAGCTGTCAGCATGACTGTGAACTCCTGGTGTCTGCTGTCAAACAGGATGTGAAACTTTGAGGGATTTTTTAATTTCAGCCTGGTCTTCATGTGAGCATGAACACATCATTCTGTCTTGAGGATTATTGTGCAGCTGCAGTGGACTGAATCAAACAGAGCCAACCTGTCAGCCTGCAGCCTGCGGCCTCCACGCTCTCGGCTGATGTCCTGTGCTGTCAGGTGGTGGACAGCCACGTGTCCTCGACTGAGAGCTGAGCGGGTCTTCAATGAACTCTGAAGATGTTTTCATGAACATCACATGATTAGCCAAAAGTCTTCTTAACTGCTTCACGTCACGAGCCACTTGAACACGAACTTGTATTTGATAAATTGTTCATTGCATCTTATTTCCACTCTAATATGACTGACTTCACACGGAGGCTGTGCAGTTTCCTGGCTGGACTCCACCGCAGGCTCAGAGACAAAGTGAAGGAGGCAAACTCCGGATTAAAAGCCGTTTTTGACTGTGAGAACGCGTTGTGACTCACTGAGGTTCATGTCATCTATGTTGTAGATGACAGAACCGATTTATTATTATTTTATTTTTTATTTTATTTTTAATCTACTGATCGATTCATCTTTTCTTCCTCGTTTGTTTAGCGCCACTTCCACACTTGTACGTTCTCTGTAGTCACGTGTTTTCAGACTTTGAGGAGCAGCTCCTCAGAGGTCTGACACCTCCTGGTTTGAGGTTTTCGGAAAACGCAGCTGAGATTGACTTTGAATGAGAATCATCTGTCCGGATGTTCAGACTGTGTTCAGATAAAGCCTCCGTGGGGGTTTTCTCTGCACGGCAGAGTCCAGACCAGGACACTGTGCCCCCTCCGTGTCTTCTCCTGGTGCTTCCCGGACTTTCCCTTGTGCCTCCTCTCTCAGGCTGCAGAGCTGACCCAACCCGGTGCAGCTCAGGTGGAAAGCCCCAAAACCAGCTGCCAAACCTCCGCCTCTTCGAGGAACATTCAGCGGAGCCCTTTCTGGAACTTTCTCATACGGTCTGACACTGTTTCATACGACGTTTTATTTAAACGTCACCTTTTTCAGCACAGGTTTGGCTGCTTGTTTAGGCTGAAAACGTGTCATAACGTCCAGATCTGTATCTCGTGCTGCTGAGCTGCGGCTCGTGCCGCAGAGGAAACACCGTGATCCAGCTCATTTTAAGGATTACGGTGTCACTCTCACTGTTGGCTGAACTGCTCTCTGCTCTCACGTTCACTTTCTCCGATAGTGAAGTTTTCGGAGTCGAGTCGGCGGAGACTTCACACCTGACCTGACTGACAGATTCACTTCAAACCACACAAAGTCACAGTCTGGTTTCACGTCTTTTGATCCTATAAACGCAGTTCGTGAATCAACTCACCGACTGTCAGTGTCCTAAAGGTTCTGTGTCTGTCCTTCGGCTCCATGCCCTCGAGCTCCGCTCCCGTCGCCCGTCATTCCAGTCAAACATCTGCAGATGTGCCGCTATATAAGCTGTTAATGACGTCACCTCACCGGTTCAAACCAGTGATGGGGGTTCGACCGATATTTCTGTTTTACAAATTCTGCACTTCTGCGGTCTCTGATATCATTGAAATGCTGCGGTGACTCATCCCTTCCCTTCGTGGCTCCCCCGTCTCTCCTGGCCTGTACCACCACACTCGCTGTCTTTGGAGAGTCTGCCCCCCTCCTCCTTTCACATAATGGTATGACCCTGCATGTGATTGCATGGTGGCCCATCAAAATATCTCAACCTCTCACGCTGAAGGCGGAAAGTCCCGACACGCCTCGAGCTTTAACGGAGAGTTCGGCTCTTCATGTTTCTTTGACCAGGTGTAGAGAAGACGGGGGGGGGTCGTTTACTATATGCACTATTTTTAAAGCCATTTGAGATAATACAACACTTCAGTATCTATCAGTATGATCAATATGTATATTTATCATGAAATCTAAATTTATATTCAGATTCTCGACATATATTCGTGTTTATATAACTTTACTTCGGGGCCATTTTGATGGACAATGTCTTTATGTCCATAACTGTAACCCTCATGACGGTGTTTGGACTATAGATGGCGCCATTTCCACAATAACAGAACTGTGCTGCAACATTCGCCTGTGCACTCAGAGAGGTTTGGGGCTTTTGAGAAAACACTCGGGGCTGGAACCCAAGACGCGTCGGGCCCCCCAAAGGGTCACCAGATAAATCTGAGGGGTCGTCACATGATTGATGGGAGAGGAAAGAAGAAAAGGTTGAATGATGAGTTCAGAGCAGAAATGTATCTTCGGTGGGACTGAGAACGACTCAGAGACTGAGACATGAGGCAGACCCCATCCAGACCCCAGGTCACATGTCAGAGGCTGACCTTTAACCTTGAACAGTTCGTATTTGAGACACTTGTTTTACCTTTGAATGTGTTTTCGGTTCAAACTTTAACCTTAAGGCTTCGACACTCGAGTATGTTAGCATGTGGACATTAGCATTTAGCTCACAGCACAGAGCCTCACAGAGCGTGCTTGATTGTCTCATAGCATGCTAACAACATGCTAACATTTGGCCCTACATTTGAATCATGAATGTTCTGGATCCGGAGCTCTCGGGGCCCCTGGAGGTCTGGGGTTGCAGCTACTTATTTGAATTCTTGAAGAATCTGCTTTTTATCTTATCTGTTAATCAATTCACTGAAAATGGTAAAAAATATCGATCAGAACTTCCAAATTACATCCAAAAAAATCCTCAAAATATTCAGTTTAAAGTCACACGAGACAAATAAAGAGAAGCTGGAACCAGAGAGCCATGTCCAACGCTTCAGTGTGAAAGACAGCTTCAGTGATTTATTGATGATCAATATCTACTGATTATTTGTCTGTCGATCGACTCGTCAGCTAATCAACACATTATTTCATCCTCCGTTACCAGTTTAGCCGTTAATGAAGCCTTGAGGCCATGAATTCAACACAGAAAACCAACCAGTCAACAGAAAATCAGATCAGATGCCTCCAGCTGACTGTTACTGTTCTTAAACCTGCTCACTGTGACCAGGCCAGTGCACAAGTGTGGAGTACCTAAGTACAGTTTTGTGGTATTTATCCTTGATCGTTTCCATTTTCTGCTTCTTTCTACGTCGGCTGTACATCTCAGAGGGAAACGTTCTGTTTTAAGGCAGCTTCAGTTACTGTTCAGGTTAAAATGTTTGGTGCCATCCTGCTGTTTGTTTGTACTTTTAACAGAGTATTTTTTGAGTGTGATTTTACTACTGTAACTGAAGTAAAACATCTAAATACTTCTTCCATTGAATGTGACAAATAAAACCAGTATCAGTAAATCCTCGTGTGTCAGAAGCAGAAAATCCACAGTTTTCTAATGAATAAACCAGGTTTTCAGCTCTGATCCCATCTGTGGTGTTGATCCTGACAAACGAGCCTTACAGGTGAACGCTGCATGTGTAATGATGCTGCAGAGAGCAGGAGACACACCTGACTCTGTGTGTGTGTGTGTGTGTGTGTGTGTGTGTGTGTGTGTGTGTGTGTGTGTTTGCAGCACAAACAGACAGATTTTTCCTCTTTTTTCAGGACGGTGTCTGTCTTGTTGATGCTGAAACAATTACGCGCCTCATTGCTTCAGTTATGAGTCATTGCAGGCAGATGACTGCCGCTCCTGCCGCTGCGCGTCTGCAGAAATCTGCCGCCTGATAGGGCGGAGGAGCCGCCTGCAAACAGCCCGGAGAGAAAAAAAACAAAACGCTGTTCATTCACAGAGAAGCCGGTGGTGGTTATTTTTAGCTGGAGGAGGTGACAGGCAGCAGACGCCTTTGCAAATATTCCCAGATCCCTTCGCTCCACCTCGAATTAACGCAGGATGTCATCAACGTAAAGCCGTGCGTAAAGAAGCTGCGTGCGGCACCGCGGAAAAGACGTTTTACAGGCAGTTTAAGCCCGTTTCTGGAGGAAGATTTCCACTGTGCTCAGTGCAAACGACGCAGCCGGTGTTCCTGATTTCTTACACAGACTCTTGGAGGATCAGATCGGAGCGTTGCTGCTGTTGCTCAGGATACATTCGTGGGTTTAATTATTCTTTTTTGGGAGCGCGGACACCGAGCGAGCTGCGTCCGTCAGGTGCAGAGCAGAGAGAGAGAGAGAGCATCAGATCCGCCCAGCAGAGGTAAGAGACAGAAAGACAACAGCAGTTTAATGAATGAGCACACACACACACACACACACACACACACACACACACACACACACACACACACACACACACAGGCCTGCCTGATATGAATCCAGAAACGTCGGTCACACCTGAGCCGGTGCGCCACCGGAGCCAACACGTTTAAATGAAGGTTGTTTCATGACGTTCGTTAAGGCTTCGTGTGTGAGAGCTCCTCCGGTGTCCCCGCGGCGCTGAACGTTGATCTGAATGTTATCTGAATCATTGGCTGTCAGTTTTCTGCTCCACTTCCTTCATATCCGAACTCGATTATATGGACCCTTCTGAATTTTATGGGTTTTGCACGTCGGTCATAAAACCCAATAAAAGACAATGTTCCTGCAATATCCCGTAATAATGTCACAGGTGCAGGTGTGCACTGAGTCATTAATGTGCTGTAGTGTGTCTGTAATGTTTCATCTCCCTACAGGATGTAAGCAGACACATCCTCCCCCCCCCCCCCATGTCATATTCACCGCGTGAATACACAATATTCCTTATTATCCTACATCATTATGTTTCCTCTCCATGTACAGCTGTGGGTTCATGTGCTGTCATTAAGGTGCATGTTCCACCCGTGTCTGTCCTCAGTGATCATGTGTCTGCTGTGGTGTCTCTAGAATACTCTCTGGCCTGTTTCATCTCTGAGGGCTTGTATAATGTTCTATCTTCATATCGACTTTAAAGTGTCTTAATTGTGATTTTTATGGCGCTTTTTACTGGTGCAGGGGGATGATTCAATATCATTACTTAAGATATGATTTTATCTCTCTGTCAGGTTCTCGGTGCTTCCTCTAAACCTTAGAGGAAGCATTTGATTACACAGCTAAGCGTGTGCAGCTGTGCTGGCAGATCTGAGGTTGTGCTGAAGCTGCGTTTTATCAAACCACTGAAACCTAAAGTACTCATACATACATGTGCCTAAACCCTGCATCTGTCCAGGGTTTCCACCACAGGCAGTACTCCTGAATGCAGGAAGTGTTCTTATTGGATGTTAATACCCACATCAAGCATGTCAGTAACCTGACTTCACATCTGAAAAGAAGGAAAGGAACGTTTCACGTTCTTTCTTCTAAGTATGTGGTTTTTTATCATAACGAAGAGAAGCAACATTTACAGAACTGAATAAAATAAAATGATGGGTTTGTGCATCAGTGCTTTGCTGTTGCCTGATGATTCTGTTGACCAATCAGCAGGCGGCTGTGGTTCTAGCTCCACCTTTAAGTTCGTAGAGAAAACAGGAGAATGGAGTGTAGCCACAGCGTCTGCCAATGAGAACACAGAAATAAGGCCTCAGACACAGCAGTGCTTTGAGCTAAATGCTAATGTCATCATGCTAATATGCTCACAACAACAATGCTAACATGCTGTTGAAGCATTTCAGTTTAGCATGCTAACATTTTCTACTAAAGCAGAGAGTTGGACGAATTAAAACGCTGACTGATGATGGCGCGAAATTAAAAATCAGAGCATCACCGAGCGTATTTCAGGTCATGCTGAGGGGAACATGAGCGTCTACAGGTGTCAACAGTATTACAGCGTTTTTATTTTATTCATTTTTAGCCTTATTTATATTTTAGCAGTCATACAGCTAACGGGTTAGCATCTAAATGCTGCCTCAAAGAAAACTGTATCTCTCTTTAATACGCTATAAAGTAGACATTGTGTACTAATGTAATAATGTAACAGTTTGGCGCTTATTATAGACAAACTCATGGTGATTTAACATTTTGTTCCCTTGAAGCTGATACACGGTAGCCTACGCTGTGTGATGAGAGCATGAATCCAACTGCAGCTCAGGCCAGTTTTAATTTGAGATGTTCAGTGTTTTTTGTCAGTTGTTTTTCTCAGAGGTCCCTGAAGTGTTTTTGAAGGGCAGAGAGATTCAGAAACAAACTGACTGAAGCACAGCTCTGATGTGCTGGAAGCTAAGTTATTCTGGCTAATGGTTTGTCAACGCGTGGCCGACGTCCAGCAGGCACAGAGCGACATGATCGTCCCAGGACAGTCGTGTTCACTTGCTTTCAGCTCTGTTTTTGGTCTCCTCCACCTCCTGAGGAAATATCTGCTCTTTAGCTGCTAAATGCTCCATATGTTCACCAGCTAGTCTCTGACTGTGTCCGTCCGCTGTTTGCTGCTGAGCAGGTCGTGTTCGGTGAGTTTGTCAGGAAACATCAAACACTGAGACTGAACCCGACAGGAAATGTACTGCAGCCAAAACCAGGAGCTAAAGATGGAGATGGAGACGATTCTCTGAGAGGTCACGGTGAACCTTTGACATTGCTCCGTGTCATTTGCATCAGTGTTAATTTGAACCTCAATACGGATCTTTAACTTTTTCTAGTGTTAACACTTAATCAACAGCACACTCAAAAATCCAGTGATTTCAGTCAACAAGCTGCCATTTTTCAGCACAATCCATTCTGACATTTTCAATTGTAAAAGTGTTAAATAAACCAGATCCATAGTTAAGGTGTTTAGAGGGACAAATCTGCAGGTGACTTGATTTAATTTAAGTGCAGAATCTGATTATCTAAAATCTGTGGAAAAGACCTTCAAGATCACTCGACATTCAGCAGAAAGTGTGTTATTTTCTTGAGTGACCTAAAAAAAAGCCTAAAAATGCACAGACTGAAGCTGTCGGTTTAACGTTCCCCACGACCAGAGTCATCGTTTCAGAGTCATTTTTCCTCCTGCAGTCCCTGACAGAGAGGATGAGTCTCCACTGACACAGCCATCCACGCGAGCTTCAACCCAGCAGGATCTTCAGCTCTGACTCACCTGCTGCTCACATCCATTCAGCGCTCACACACGAACCCTTCACGCAGAGCGACCCTAACCCTACCTGACTGCGAGGTCGACCTGAGAGGCAGCTCAGGCTTTTATTTGACTTCATCTGACTCGACAGTTGAAGTCTAACAGGAAATGTTTGTTTGCACTGTGTCTTTGTTCAACACTCTGCGGGTTTGGTGGCTCTTTGTGCTGAATCATATTTGGCTGCAGCTTGTCGTCGCGAAAAACTTCTAAAATGTCATCTTTCCTGGAACAAAGAGGAGCAGCTTTGTGAAGCTTTTGGCTCATCCAACAGGTTTCAGAATAGTTTCATCACTGCGAGAGGCTGGAGGATGTTCTCAGAGGATCGTGTGATCCGTAAAAAAGAAAACCCATTAAGCTCTTAACTGCCTTTGTCATGAAAGTCATTAGAAACTCACAGTGGTTAGTTGTGTTGGTAGGTAGGTCGTGTTGGTAAAGACCATCATCATTCCCAAGATGAACCAAGTGAGAGCACAGTGCATTGTACGATCGCCTATTCTGACAGAAAACAAATGAAGTTTGCTGTCAGTAAAGACACGTTAAGTATCAACAGTTCTGTAACTTGTGATCTGAAGTTGACCTCAATGAATTTACTTGCATTTTAAAGCTTCACCCGTGACGTTGATGTCTGTGTGTCAGTCCACCACTTCGGTCCAACAACCGTTGGATGGACTGAAATGCTGCTCAGGTTTTCATGTCCTCCGCTGGATGAACTGTAATAGCTGGTCATCACCTGACTGCTCCTCCATCGTTTGGTCAGAATCTTACTTCATCCAATACGTCAGTTGATGAACAACAGCAAGTGTTGGCATGATAACACATTGTGAGCATGTTAGCATACTGAGGTTAGCATTAAGCTCTGCGGTGCCGTTAGCATGGCGGCAGACTCCCATCTTAAAATCTGATAACACAGATCAACACAGGACACTGAACTGCAGCTTTAAAACTGTGAAACACGGAAGGAAAACACAGGGATAGTGAATAATAGTGAATATAGGGGATATGTCCTTCCTTCACCTTTGTTTGAAGGATTTTCATGGTACTGATTGTGTTTTCTCTCATCAAACCAAACCTCAGATGGCGAAGGCAGACCAGCGTTTCGGCCAGCGGGACGGCTCCGACCAGAACTTTGACTACATGTTCAAGCTGCTGATCATCGGTAACAGCAGCGTGGGGAAAACGTCCTTCCTGTTCCGCTACGCCGACGACTCCTTCAGCAACTCTTTCGTCAGCACCGTGGGCATCGACTTCAAGGTGAAGACAGTGTATCGCAACGACAAGAGGATCAAACTGCAGATCTGGGTGAGGATGGACTGACTGAGGTTTAACTCTGCACCTGTCGCAAGTTATTGTTACTGTTCATCATGGAGGGACGAGTCAATGAATGAAGGATGAAGGATGACTTCTGACAAGAGATGAACGCAAACAAATAATTATTTTATATGAGAAAAACAAGAAGAAACTTTTAGATACTCAAACAGATTTACAGACATAATCATCTTAAATACACAGAAAAACACAGGGACCTGTTTGCAGTTTGAAGAGACTCAAATGAACATAACTGTAACGCAGTACCAGAACATGCCATAATGTACTGTAACGCAGTAACAGAACATGCCATAATGTACTGTAACGCAGTAACAGAACATGTCGTGATGTACTGTAACGCAGTAACAGAACATGTCGTAATGTACTGTAACGCAGTAACAGAACATGTCGTGATGTACTGTAACGCAGTACCAGAACATGTCGTAATGTACTGTAACGCAGTAACAGAACATGTCGTAATGTACTGTAACGCAGTAACAGAACATGCCATAATGTACTGTAACGCAGTAACAGAACATGTCGTGATGTACTGTAACGCAGTAACAGAACATGTCGTGATGTACTGTAACGCAGTAACAGAACATGTCGTAATGTACTGTAACGCAGTACCAGAACATGCCATAATGTACTGTAACACAGTAACAGAACATGTCGTGATGTACTGTAACGCAGTACCAGAACATGCCATAATGTACTGTAACACAGTAACAGAACATGTCGTGATGTACTGTAACGCAGTACCAGAACATGTCGTAATGTACTGTAACGCAGTACCAGAACATGTCGTAATGTACTGTAACGCAGTAACAGAACATGTCGTAATGTACTGTAACGCAGTAACAGAACATGTCGTAATGTACTGTAACGCAGTACCAGAACATGTCGTAATGTACTGTAACGCAGTAACAGAACATGTCGTAATGTACTGTAACGCAGTAACAGAACATGTCGTAATGTAGTATCCTGTCACACTCAGCAGTGTGTCGGGAGCAGACTGCTGCAGTGTAACATGATGTTCTGCTCTCAGTCAACAACAAGCTGTTGGGAGGAAAAGAAAAAGCAGACACACAGACCTCAGCCTGTATCATCAGTGGTGATGTTGTTGCCATGGCAACAGCTCTTCATGCACACTCACTCTCTGGCTGACACACGTACAGGCACAGACACACATACTCATCCACACACACACACACACACACACACACACACACACACAGTGCTGTCTTCACTGGCAATTAAAGAGACCTCTGAGGGTGAAGCGTTTGAGACCCAGGAGGAGACCGAGGACCCTGGAGGAGTGAGGGAGAGTGGTGAGGAGGTGTGTGTGTGTGTGTGTGTGTGTGTGTGTGTGTGTGTGTGTCTATGGCGGGGGGTGGTGGGTGGGGGGTGCAGTGCCGTAAGTGGGGCTAATCAGAGCTGATTGATTCAAACTGAAAGTGATGAGTAAAAATAGATACAGCACACACACATAAACACACACAAACAAAGTAAAGCAACAAACAGTTCAGCAGTCTTTGTGTTTACTTACATTTATGATAATTTTATCATTGTAGCAAGGCTAATGACAAAATGCTTGTTTTATTTTTGTTAAAATAATGAGGCGTTCAGGTGTCAGTCCAGTACAATAGTCATTAATCTAAATACAGGGACTGAAAACCTTCAGTGGGAGGAGACGCTGTGTGATCAGGGCTAGTTGACCAGGCTGGGTCACCAACTGGACCAAACAGCAGCTGATCGGGGCCCCTCGTAGCCCCGGTTCACTGCATGTCAGTTGGTTTTAGTAATTTGATGATGCTACGACAAATAATTAGCAACAGTACACAGACCTCTGTGTTCAACAGTAACATTAACTGTACTATTATTTTTGACTGATGATCAATTTCAGCATGTTTTAGGATAATGTTAGCTGCAAATGAAATAGATGTGACTTTTTTTTACCAAAATGATTGAAATGGTCGTACATTTTCACACCCTGAGTCGTGTCTGCAGATATCGCACTAACAACCTTCACTTAAGAGATGGAACACCTTTTCAGGGTGTAACCTCAGAGGCAAAACCCAGGGCAGAAAACCCTGACGTACCCACAACACTGGCTGCTGCTCGTTCAGCTCATTGCTTTGAGTGCGAGGCGACTCGTGCCTTTTCCACACGTACACGGGCATTTTTTAAACTGCAGCTTTTTCTCTGTTTTGGTCTTTGATTGTCACACAAACGCAGCTTTGGGTCAATAGAAACTGAGCTCTGTTTGCAGAGTTCAGTGTAACGAGGGAAAACAGAGCCTGGATGGATTCATACAAGACGTGGTTGGACCTCTTGAATGGAGGAAGATAAACCTGTGGCTTCAGATGAGTGTTTCAACATTTGAATCAGCTCTACGGTGGCTGAACAGTATGAGAACGCTGTTCAGAGAGGTTTGCTTATGCTGCTTGATCATCAGCTACCTCTGAAAGGAGGCGAGGCTGTTTGAAAAAAGCTGACTTGTACTGATCCCACCAGCTGTCCACATACTTTAGTCCACTTTCTTCTCAGTCCGTGTTTCCTGGTTTGAGCCTTTTAGTTCCAGTGAAAGTATATCAAATTCAATGTTCAGCTGTCCGCATACTTTTGGCCATGTTGCTGGAGTGCAGTGATGTTTTCCTCTGCGGGAATCAAACACACATTTCTCTGCTTTCAGCTAAACTGAAAGGAGTCAGTCACTGCCTGAGGCTCTGCTTATCACCCTCGATGATTAATGTCGCTAATGCACGCGCGCACACACACACACACACACACACACACACACACACACACACACACACAGATAATCACGCTCCATATCAAGTTTCAATTAATTAAATACATTTGAGCACTCGGCATAAGAAGAAGGAGAAAACCAGGGATTGTTGAATGAGGGAGAGGAAGTGAAGCAGAAAAGAGCTAAATTTAGAGGAATGACTGCACCCAGACCAGCTGTGGTGGCGTGAGGATGAAATGGTGGAGAATGGCGGCTGAATGTTGAGGGAGTCGTCGTGGACGAGTGTGAAAGTCACATTGAGGCTCAGCTGGTTTGATGCAGTCGGCTGCAGATCGATCGGTGCTTCAGATAAGAAGGTTGAGAGTCTTTGAGGAGGCTGAAACGAGTCGGCCTGTTCGGATTGAAGCTGTGAGGCTGCAGAAGAAGAAGAGTCGCTGCTCAACGTCCAAATCCATGACGTTTTTATTTAGTATGTCATTAAGTGCTTTTCCAACTGCCTGATTTAATGCACATTTTAAATTTGCATATAAACAGAATTTGTACACTTATTATCAATATTATCATATTGCTGACATGATACTTCCTCTTGTCCAGTGAGAAGAAGAAGAAGAATTAACGAGCTCACATGGTGTCATTAATGGAAGAATGATTTTTATTTCAACAATGAAAATAATGGCAGACTTCCTCGACATGTCCAAGACTCACGGCGGACACTAATGACATGTTAATGCTGAAGATGATCATTCTTTTGTCTTTGTAGATATCACATTGTACTAACATTTATTTATTCATTAACATTTTTACACAGCAGTGGACACATTTTAGGTTTGCCGACAGAAATTCACCCCAGTCTTTAGATTAACTTCCCGCTGCCTCGTTTATGTTCATGTTTCCTTACTGTACACCTGCTAATGACCCCTGCAGGTAAGTCACTGGCAGTCCTGTCTCTGCAGAGCCCTGAGGACAGGCTAGGACGGGGATTTCCTGTCCAGTCTGAGCAGCAGCAGTTTGTATCTGCAGCTGCGAACATAACGATGACAAATGAAGCTGGAAGAAGTATTCAGATCTCTTACTTATGTGAAAGTAAAAGTCCTGCATTACTTAAAAGTAAAAGTGTGAAAGTGTTAACAACTCGCGGTCAGAATGATGGAGACAGCCTTGTCGATGCTTGAGTCTTCATGGAAGCGGCAGTTGCACCATTAGCCAAATCAAACAGTCTGGTTTTGATGCCAGAATATATCAGATAATATCCCAGCTTAGTGTGTTTGGTTGAGGGCTTATCCCTGCTGGCTGTCAACAGGATACAGTGTCCAACAGTTTACAGACAGACGACCAGCTGACTGACGCAGTGAGGCCGTCCAGCGCAGTGAAACGTAAAGCTACACACAGATCTCCAGGTTGACATGCATGTGAACGTATCTGAGATCCTGGTGCATGTTTGCTGCGTGAAATATCAAAAGGGCAGATGGCTGTTAAGTTTCACAGTCCCGCTCCCCAGAGGATGAACTGCCACCTTCAGAAACCAGTTTTCGTGACCTCTGCTCCAGAGGATGAGCCTTTGTCGACCTTTGCTGTCTGATAAATGCCCAGTGTGCTGTTTCATCCTGTGCGAACGCTGCAGCCTCAAGGCGACGCTCAGTCTTGACAATGAACGTTATGAGAGTTTTGATCTGTATTCCTGAGTAAAACAGATGTGTGACGGGCTCTTTGTTTTTGTCTCCAGGACACGGCGGGACAGGAGCGTTACCGCACCATCACCACGGCTTACTACCGCGGCGCCATGGGCTTCATCCTCATGTATGACATCACCAACGAGGAGTCCTTCAACGCCGTCCAGGACTGGTACTGCTCAGAGGCTAGCGTGTGCGCATCTGTGTGTGTTTGACATTGTGTTTCAAATAAAGTCCTTCAAATGTGCTTTCAGGGCCACTCAGATCAAGACGTACTCATGGGACAACGCCCAGGTGATCATGGTGGGCAACAAGTGTGACATGGACGAGGAGAGAGTCGTACCTCCGGAGAAAGGAAAGCACCTCGCCGACCAGTTAGGTGAGACGTTGCTGCTTGAGTGCTGCTAAATACTCTTCAGCTCAGGTTTCAGAGTTAGCAGAGATCTAATCTGGCTGCCAGAAGGAGGTTCACATTACCTGAAGGACCTGCTGTAGAGAAACTATGACTGTAGAGATCATTTTTCAAACAATGGCTCATTGATTTCAGACAGAAGTGGACAAACGCAGCTTCTCATTTCACATCAGCAAGCGTCGAGACACTGACTGATTTCTCAGCTGTGTATGATAATGAGATAACGGGAGCTCAGAGCTGCGGAGTGATGCACAGAAGGCTGAGGCTAAAGCTAACAAGCCCCAAGCAAAAAGTCATCATCCTCACCAGCTGATGATTCATGTAGAAGACATGGAAACAGAGGAGCAGCGCTGCTCTTATGCTGCAGTGCAGAGGCAGACAAATGTCTAACAAATGTTCTATCAGACTGTCTCATTCTAACATAACACCGTCAGGACGCAAGGACAGGAGGAGCAGTCAGGTCACAGAGAACCAGGAGCTCGTAGCTGCAGTTATTACTGGGGTGGAGGTCAAACATGGCCCACGTGCTGTAAGAGGGTTTTAAAAGTTAAACTCAACATCAGACATAAATCCAGTCTGAATGGAGCTCTGGAAGACAGATGACCATAACACATCTCTGCACCGTGTTTCAGTTGAGAGAAATGATTTGTTCATGTTATGAATAACAGTAAATACCAGTTTTCTGAAGGAAGAAGTTAAAACCAGTGACTCCTCTTAATATTTTTCCACTTTAAAGTTTGCAGTGCTTTAAAACTGATGTTTACCAGACTTCAGATATAACTGGGTTTCTGAGCAATATTCATGTGTACTGTGAGAAAGAGCAGCTGCTCGTCTGTTAAGCAGGTAAAATCCAGCCAAAAATGACTCAGCCCTGCGGTGTGTGTACTGAGGAATACCGAAATAATGTAATTGTATCACTAACTGCCCGAGGCCAAAGAGAACAGACATTAAGAATCACAATACTGGTTTTAGAAGTATTTCTCCACTGATGTGAGTCTAATAAATGTAAACGCTGCAGGCTTGATTGAAACAACAGTTTACTGCAGAAAGTTTCACAGCGTTCAAGGAAACATCGCTAACCAGGTCAGCAACCTCTGCGTCCTCGAGCAAAGCCATGCTCGAAAACTGTGCTGTGAGCAGCTACAGATGGAGAGCGAAAGATAAAAATGATGACATTTCATTTTAATCATGAATAAAAAAAGTACAGTGTGTATAAAGTACAAAGTGACTGAACTGCTCTCAGATGTTGGAGTCATTTATCCAGCCTGCATCTGTGGGATGTCTCACCACAGATAGATATTTGTGAAGAGGGAAGAAGAGTCTGAATACAGCAAACACACCTTGAGATGCCCAAACAGGTGAAACCACGCCCAACCTCAGTCTGAAAACAGGCTTTAAAGGCCTGACGACAGAGCGGCGCTCGCTCAGGCCACTGCTCTGGCTTTAGATGAGGTCCACCTGTGACTCCTTGTCATAGATTTAATACAGTATTACTAATTGGTTCAGCTGTACTCGTATAAACTGTCAGGTAGTTTTAATTAATAAATTTATTATGAAACATCATATTTTCCTTCAAAGTAACTAAAAGATACAGCTGTCAGATAAATGTAGTGAAGTTAAAAGTACAATGTTTCCCTCTGAGATTTAGTGGAGTAGAAGGAGAAAATGACATGAAAAAAAGACTCACGTAAAGTAAAAGTACCTCAAATTTGTACTTAGGTGTAAACGTACTTATTTACATTCCATCACTGGACAGATTAAAGTTTGACCTGCTGAGCCAAGTACACGCAGTGTTAGTTATGAATGAAATACTTTGTGTAGCTCTGAGAAAACGTTGGGACAGTTCAAAGTGACCAAGCTGCAGGTGTTCAGGTTGAACTGTTTGACCCTCTGCTCCTGCAGGCTTTGAGTACTACGAGGCGAGCGCCAAGGAGAACATCAACGTGCGGCAGGTCTTCGAGCGCCTGGTGGACATCATCTGCGTGAAGATGTCGGAGCGCGTGGATGTGGAGGCGCCGGCGGCTCCCGGCACCAAGACCACCAGACTGACCGACAAGCCCGCCCAGCTACCTCAGAAGTGCTGCTGATCATTCGTCGGCGTTCACGCCTCCGCTGTCGCCTCGTCCGTTCCCCCAAACTCTCGATAAAAAGAAAAAAACAGATTAACTATTGTAACATTCCTCAACACACTCTCTCTGCTTCAGTCCATGTTTGTGAGCAGTGAATAATCACTACGCCTACTGCGACTTCTGCTAACTAACATTTATATAGCCAGTTTCATCCCCCCGTTCCCGAGTATCCGAAGTTTGCCCTTACGTAGACGGAGGAGTAAGGGTGGCAGTGTACTCCACACAAAGTCATTTCAATTTGGCACGTTTGAAAAGGTTGTAGAGCCAACGTGGATTAAATCGCTGCGAGGAAATACTTGCATGCTAACTGCGATTTGTTTAATGATGTTTACGCTAATACAGGAAGTTAGAATAAAAGCGTGGTCGCACCAGAAAGCGGGACACTAGAGTTTATCCGTGCATCCTCGTCAGTTAGTCGCACCAGAAGCTTGTTGACAGAGTTAAAACTCACAGGGATAGTTAGCGAATCACTGTAGCTAACAAATTAACTGCTACAACGCTGAGTTTGTTACTGGGCTTCTCTGAGCTGGCTAGCTCGCTACCTGTTAGTTCACAAGCTAGTTTGCTTGGTCGCTAACAGGACAGCAGATTTTTACATTTTATTTGAGAGACTATTTATCTGTTATGGAGCAGTTTATAGTCTGAGAGAGGAGGGTTATATAAAAGTGGGCGGCGCACAGCTAATAGCTAATAATGCAGGCTAGCTTCCTTTGTTTTGAAATCTTTGGCTCTGTTCCCTCAAAGTTCAGCTCTGTCAGCACAGTTTGCTGTTGATCACTGGTAACCATTTGTGGTCACCGAAATGCTTCGTCGCTGCAAGCGAATCCTCTGATTACAGCGATTGAAATAAACTGACTGTGGCAAGAAAATTCACCATGCTGGTGTGACTGGGCTTTAAAGCTGGAATTATGCTTCTGCAGAGATTCATGTAAATGTCTCCAAGCAGATACTGATGTTGTAGGGACTGTTAGGACACAGTTCACATAAAGGCTTCTCATTATAAGGTCAGTATCGTACATCTGGCTAGCCCGCGCACATGGCCCCAGTCTTAGCTGAATGTGGAGCTTCATTTTCGTTGCACAACCACAGAAAGATGCCAAATTTGATTTTGTTGGGAGTGCACTGCTGACAGGAGCTGGAAGCAGGGTCCACAGGTAAGCACAGCACTGCCTCTCCTCTCAAAGTGTAGCACAACGAGAAACTTACAACACCACAGCTGCTCATGTTCACAAGTTTACAGGTCGTAGTCGTTAACCGAGTCATCTGCCGAAACATCGGATCGGCTGCTTCTTAAGTAGCTAGAAATAGTGAGTCCAGTCGAATACAATATGCCTATAGCCCACTAACTGTTACTGGCCTTATTTAGTGCTGTTTTTGGCTTGAAAGACGCTTCAGGGCTGCACCACCAACGCACAACTCCCAAGCAGGGCTGCAGCCAAAATCACGTGAGTCAAAGTCTTAACAGGAGCGGGTTGAGTCTGAGGCTGACGCATGTCCAAAAACCAGTCCCATGCTTCTCTGTAGGGTTTTTAACAGCGTTTTGTCAAACGGAGACTGATGCTTGAACAGGGTCCATTTAGATTATTTGTGTTGGTATTGGTAGAATTGCTGTTAGTTGTACTTTCCTGAACAAACTTTAAAACAACACTTGAACTGATTTTAATACCAGGACCTCAGGCAGGATTAGACACAAACAGTAACAGCTACAAAAAAATCTGTCAGCTTCAATATAAATGAACAGGACAGACACCTGCAGAAGCACATTGGTGCACCAAACAAAAAAATGGGTGATGCTTCTTTATATGACTTTTGCATCTTTAGGACTTTATAAATTATCAGAAAATTGTTTCAGATTTCCTAATTATTAGATTAAGAACTTGTAAAGATGAGATATTTTTCTCATAACATAAAGATCGAGATAGAAATCCTAATTCCACAAAAATGTCTCCCTTTTTTTTCTCTGGACAATCAATGTAATGCGCTTTTGCAGAAAGATGACTGTAATCTATGAGTGATGCTCTGTTCTGACTAAACCTTTCAACACGAGATTTGTGCCAAAATCTTCCTACATCTGGAAATCCTGCATCAGGAATTTATCAGTGACAAACTTGTCTTGGGTGCACAAAACAAATTTAAGTCTGCAAATCCAGATTTGAGAAAGAAAGAAAAGAAAATCCCACCCAAAAAAACAGAGACACAAAATGACAAAGTGACACAAAAGGACCACAGAGAGACTCAAAATGACCACAGAGAGACTCTATCTCTTGCTCCTATATAGGAGGTATGAGGGGCTTTTCACGTCTGTCTCTGTGTCCCCAGTGTCTCACAGTCCACAGATTGCAGCATTATGTAACCATATCCTCTGTTTAGCTCGTGTAAAGAAATCAGAGGTCGGGTTTAGAGCGTCGGATCTCAGAGCAGGCTGAGCTCCACCATGCAGACGCTGCTGTCACTGATCCGTGAAGCTCCTTTAAATGCACAGTCGAGCAAAGCGAAAGAACTCCTCACCTTGGGAGGAAGATACTTTGAACAAAGACAATCTGTTCTTCGCTGTGGGAGCAATGTGCTGAGAGGACATGACCTTTCGGAGCCCAACTGTAATTAAGGTAAAAGAGAAGCAGAGCTAGAGGCTTCAGAGCTGCAAACCCTTCGAGTTCTAATCTTCAAGATTTTAGATCCTCAAGGGACAAACGGGAAACAAGGCGTGCATGTCCTGTACTGAGCTGCTGTCACGCTGTTGTATTGTGGCATCTTGTTCTGCTGCTGCTTTGACGGCTGTCAGTGGACACAATGAGGACTCGGTCGGTGTGTGCGAGGCGTCAGTTTGTGGTACAAACTGCCAGAGCTGACAATGTGCAGCTTTGAAGATGTGAACAAAAAAGGCAAACTGCTTGTTCACACCAAGAGACAAAATGACCCTTCAAACCATCAGATACATGCAGGTTTCTGTCCTTGTTCACCCTCACAACTGCTGTCCCCGTGGATCCGTCTGTCCATGGTGGAGGAGCAGCAGAGATATTTCCTCTCTCCATCTCTTTCGGATATTTGATGGTCTAAAAAACTACTCAATTAAAAGTAGAAATAACTGATACATAAATGAAAGTAGCTGCAGCCCAACTGTAGATCTGAGAAGCACTTTGTCTGAAGAGGCTTTGAGGTTGACCATTCTCAAACCTCGACCTGATCGGTTTACAGGAGTTTGGTTTTGTGCACTTTGTTTCGTGGTGACCAAACGTCCATGTCGGGTTTTCTAATGTTTCCCAGCAGTAAATGACCAAATTGTCAAAGTTAAGAGTCCAAACTGGACATAAAAAATGGACTAAGACTCAGATCAGACCCCCTCCTGCCTGTCAGAGACTCAACCCCGGACTGCCGCTGCAGCCCTGCTTCATGGTGGCTTACAGCTTTTGCACTGGCCGACACAATCCAGCGGCGCGCTGAGGGCGTTTTCCTCTCACACTCATGTGAGCAGAGCTGAGTGAAGAGCACACGGTTCCCTCTTCCCCTTTAGCAGGTGTAGTCACGTAGCCGTCATGTTCGCAGTGTTTCCTTCATGAACGTGTGTGTGTGTGTGTGTGTTTGTGTGAGTGAGTGTGTGTGTGTGTGTGTGTGTGTGTGTGTGTGTGTGTGTGTGTGTGTGTGGTGTTAGAGCCAACATGTTCTATTGTTGCTTATGGTTATCATGATATTTATTGCGTGTTCAGTTGTGAGGGTTTTTGTGTTTGTGTACAGTATCTTCGATGGAAGTGTGATATTTTGATAATGTCAAGTCAGCTGAGATACAGTACGTGTATAAGAAAGACTTCAAGAAAAAGGGACGATAAGGAGAACAAAAATTTGTGCATTTATTATTAAATATTATGATGATAGAAGATAAAAATATCCTGCCAAATTGTTATATAGCTTCCACAGCGCACGTTTTGTGTGTAACTCCCCACCATGTGTCTTCAGATTGATAAAAACATACAATAATATTGACATTGTCTTCATATGATTATTTTTTAAGTGAATTTGTAAATGATAGAATTAGAAATTATAATGGTGTTGAGTATGAATTTATTTTTATGCTGTGTATACCATGGACAAATTATATAGAGAGTTTATGTAAACTTGTCGTCTTACAGTTCACTCCTGTATGGGGAGAAGCACAAAGTGATTGTACAAAATAGTGTGAATGTTTGTATATTATAGATGCAATTTAGTATAATAAAAATCACAATCTTTAATCATAAAATGAGACAGTTTTTATTCCCATCTGTTTGTGGAGTTTTTCTGCCCTCACTAGGTCTACTAATAATACTTTTAATAAAGTAAATGGACAATATATTAAATAAACCGTTGAAAAGATAACAGATGAAGATGTTGACAAGACAAAAACTCCAAAGCACATGAAGCCAAACACGAGAGGGAAAGACTAAAGGCACAGACAAAGTAAACAATCTGCATAAGTAAAAGACAAAAACAGATATCAAAGGTTTTTAAGTTATCAAGATGACAGAAGTGTTCAGATCTATAATGTAGATTTAAAGATAAGGAAGTTAAAGACTACGTTTGGCAGACATTTATTGATCTTATGTGACTAAAACTGTATTTCACTCTTATGGTTTCGCATGCGTTATGATTTTATTTAGTTATTCAGTTATTGTTGTGGTTACAGACTTAAATAAACCACTCTGTCTCATCGATTTATGTCGTAGTTGAGGGAACTAGCCTGCTGATACTCAACGGTGACCAGAACAAGTATTTTTTCTAGTGTTCGTCAATCAAACTTAACCTCTGTCGTCACAGATTTGGCCAATCATGTGGCCCGTTAGTCTGTGATTGATTAGCTCTAAGCGAATCACAGCTATTGTTTAGGCTAACTGCTATCTGACCCAGGCTAGGCAGCTGTACTGAAACCGAAACTCTAAACTTCCATCAACATTAAGCTAGCGGAAACGAAGGTGAGCCAGTCCTCGTATCAAAGTACAACAAATCGAACTGCCGTGTGTAGATGTGGCTGTTCAGCTAACGATTAAAAC
Organism: Chaetodon auriga; assembly: GCF_051107435.1. Classification (NCBI taxonomy): domain Eukaryota; kingdom Metazoa; phylum Chordata; class Actinopteri; order Chaetodontiformes; family Chaetodontidae; genus Chaetodon; species Chaetodon auriga. Next base: position 29,413,128 of record NC_135076.1, read on the forward strand.
TACTCCTATTTTAGCAACTATGGCTGTTAACAGGCGATGTTGTGTCATTCTCATCAACAGGATTACTGAAGGCTAATATACAGCTAACCAAGCCAGTCTGTGGCTAAATGAACTCACCATCCGGTTAAACCGTCTAATTTACAGTATTTGTGGCTTTGTTTGTGGACATTTTAAGTCAGCTCCAGCAGCTAGCTTGCTACCTTCCCACCGTTTAAAGACAGCCGGCGTCAGTTACCTGAGCTGTCTGTTGCCCCCGTCGAATTCACTCAATAGTAACGAAAGGTTCTGTTGACTGACTAATAGTGAGAACCCCTCGAAACGTTCCATGCAATTCTCCCGCGCGACGAGATCATGCCACCAAACTGCAGCAATAAAATGGGATATTTTCAGTCTCCCTCTCTTATCGACAAAATTATACGTTATTAAATTTGACTTGAGATGGTTTCGAAAACAGTAGATGGTGTTCAACAAATCGGCATGCATTTGATTCAGCTACTGCAATTGTTTAATCTTTGAAAACCAGTTTACCATGTACTAGTGTCTCCTTAGCCAGTACACAGTAATAATTTTACAAAAATATGTGGACACCCGAAAATGTCAGCCATGTGTGACTGTCATACCAAAACCATGGGCATTAATCTGCTGCTAGAACAGCTTCCTCTTTTATGAAGGCTTTGCACAGTTGGATTTGTATGGCTCCCAGCTAATGATTGTTCTCATTACTGGTCGAAGGACAGGTCTGCATTTGTGTCTTCAGTCAGTACTCACATGTCCTAATGTCCACTGAGCTTTAAACAGCTTTGCTCCTGTTGAGACACAGGAGTATCAGTGAGGTCCAACCCTGATGTTGGTGATCAGGTCTGACTCACAGTTGGTGCTCCAGTTTATCCGGAAGGTGTCGGCTGGTGTTGGCTTGTCAAGTTCTTCGACACCAAACTGGGACATCTATTTCTATATGCAGCTGCTTTGTGTACGGCGGCTGTTTCAGCTGTCATGGTGAAACAGGAAAGAGACTAACACAAACTGTTTAAGCAAAGAAGAACACCGTTGTCTAAACACCAATCGGTGTGTTGTAGCAAAAGATTTCCCATCACTGGAAAAAAGGACCTCAGCCGCGTCCACATACTTTCGGCCATAGTATACATGACAGCATCACATAAGATACTTGCAATGTTCATAAACGTGTGTTCTCCATCTGCATCTCTAGCGCTGTCCCTCCAGAGGACTTGGTCGAAATGCCCCAAACCAACAAGTCAGCAAGCGGTGGCAGTGTGCCAGGACAGGTGTCTGCCCCCGATCAGGGTGAGCCGCCGCCACAGGACGCCAGGAACCAGGTGGCTGCTGGAGGCGGAGGAGCCGCTGCAGAAGACCAGGGAGACCCAGAGATCATCAAATCACCCAGTGACCCGAAGAAATATAGGTGGGAAAGAACAGCGTTTGGTTTAAGTGTCAGTCATGGAGGAAGTCACACGTCAGGCAGGATGCTGTGATAGTAGATATGTGACTTTAGCATAAATTCAGATGCTAAACTACTAGAGACAAGAGGCAAAGGTGACAGAGACAGGTGCCTGCTGGTGTCCTGAAAATAACAGGAAGTTCGTTACTACAGTTTGTCCTGTTATCCAGTTCAGCAGCTCTAGGATCAGCAGTGCTTGTGACAGAGTTTGAAGGTGAACTGTGCAGCAGCTGTTGACTGCAGTTTGTAAACAGACAGTTTTCGGTGCTGCGTCTGCCATTTTCATAGATTCTTCTTGGATGTGTGCCGCTTACTGACCTGAACCTGGTCGCTACCTTTTCATAAAGTCCCCATCTCACCTCCATGCTATAATTGGCTGGAGGCTACACACCCACTGCCCAAAGGCTGCAGCCCGACCACAAATAAAGGAGAGGAAAATACAGGCAGAGGGCAGGGAAATAATGATTGAGAGGGCTTACTTTGTATGAATCTGTACGTTGTTTTTTAGGGACATCCTGCATAGTGCACCTTTCAAAGTGCATAGAGACCTGTCATGGCTCTTGCCTCCTGTGTATGTGTGGGAAAACCTGTCTCTCAGTTAACGCCAAATGACGATAATGTAATATAATGTTCCTGAACTACAAGTGTGAAAGCAGCCATAGTCTCCTCAGATATATTGAGCGTCCTGCCGGAGTCATGGCGAGCTACGCTGGTGGAATATTGATGTTGATCCTCCCTGCAGGTATATCGAGCTGAGTAACGGCCTCCGAGCGCTCCTCATCTCTGACTTCAGCGGGGCAGACGGGAAGGGAGGCGCTGAAAACGCAGAGGACAAGGGAGACGCAGAGGACACTGAGGAGGAGGAAGAGGAAGAAGGTGAGGAAGAAGGGGATTCTGGCGAGGGGTCGGAGGAGGATGAGGAGGAAGATGCAGAGGAGGAACAGGACAGTGACTTTGATGAGCTGGACGAGGAGAACACAGGGAGGAAGAAGAGAGGGAGCTCTGAGAAGCAGGTGGGTGACGATGATTCAACACTTCTTATTCACAGAAAGTGACTTTGGAAGCCGTTAAAGTTAGTTTAGTTTGTGTGTGATGAGGCTTTGTTTTCCAGTAAATGTCCTCAAACACTCTGAATCTGTGCGATATTTCACTCTCAGGTCAATTATATATTGTATTACAGTCGGACTCTGAATACACACACGTGTTGATTGACGTCGGGGAGCTTTCTCCACGTCACAAAACGTGTTCGGTGTGACTGAAAGCAGCAGATTCTTCAACTTGTGTCACGTTGTCTTCTTGTGTGTGTTTGTGTGTTTGCAGGCGGCAGCTGCTCTGTGCATCAGTGTGGGGAGCTTCAGCGACCCGGACGACCTGCCCGGCCTCGCCCACTTCCTGGAACACAGTGAGTCCAACAGAAGCTTTTTCCAAATCCAGATCCACCATCGGATCCGATGATTGAATCACGACTCTGTCAGATCTAATTAAGTTCATTGCAGACGTCGGCTGTTAGCTGAGCAACAGCCAAACGTTTCATTTCAGCTAAGACTGAATTCATTTTAATTAGCTACAGCTAATGTGTGCGTTTGTCAGAGCTGGATAAGAACGAGAGGCTTCTACCTGAATCCAAATGTACCTCAAATTTAACCAAGTTTATCCTCTGAACTCAGCTCTGTCCTGCCTTTTCTTCGTTTCCTCCTGTCTGATGCTCAGTGGTGTTCATGGGCAGTGAGAAGTACCCAGCAGAGAACGGCTTCGACGCCTTTCTGAAGAAACATGGAGGAAGCGACAACGCCTCCACAGACTGTGAGAGAACCATCTTCCAGTTCGACGTTCAGAGGAAGCACTTCAGGGAGGCGCTCGACAGGTGAGGCTGGACTCAGATCTTCAGAACGCCGAGCCGTGGTCTCATCCTTCCTTGTTTTTCTGCTGGTTAGTTAAACATTTTCTGATGTTTAGAAAGACAAAAAGCAGAGTGGTGCTGAGGCTGCGCAGTAACAGGTCCAGTATGTGACTGACAGCGAGCCGTAGGGGTTTCCTGTCAGAACAGGAGTTTTTGGGCGTCCCCCATCGTGAAGGCTGGTGTCCTCTGTTTGTGTGTGTGTGTGTGTGTTGATGGCAGCTCTTTGTGGGCCATCTGGCTCTCTGATGGGAGGTCAACCGGTTCATTAAAGATCACCACGAGCGCTGAGCCGCTCTGCAGCGGGCCGGCCGATGCTCTCTCTGCAGCCATGATGAGACCGATGCCGTTTTTAGCCGAGCGGTCAGTGGACTGGAAACATGCAGGAGGGACGAGGAGACCCCTGCAGTTTGTTCTGCAGGTGAATGTCTCTGGTTGAGGAGACACCAGAGCAGAGCTGACTGTTTTTACAGAGGGGCTGTGACTGATCCATTCTTTACTCACCAGTTCATCCACTCGTTCTTTTTTTATTCATCAAATAATTTTTTGGTTTATAAAATGTCAGAAACTGTGAAAAATGGCCATGACATGTTCCCAGACTGTGACAGGTGATGTCTTTAAATGCCTTTACATGTCTTTCTTTGTCCAACCAACACCTCGATGTTCAGTTTAAAGTCGTAAAACACAGAAAAGCAGCGGATTCTCACACTGGACAAGCTGGAACCAGAAAATGTTGACTGATAAATGACATAAACAGTTAATTATTGAATGTTTTTGTGTGTGTGTTCCAGGTGGGCTCAGTTCTTCATCTGTCCTCTGATGATAGAAGACGCCATCGACAGAGAGGTGGAGGCTGTGGACAGCGGTGAGTCTGCAGCAGGGACCCTTTTTCACACGCTTTCACACGTTGATGCTCCTCATGATCTGAACTGAGCACCAGACTTTTCTCTCCGTGGACCTTCTCTCATCCCCTGTTCAGAGTACCAGTTGGCGAGGCCGTCCGACTCGCATCGTAAGGAGATGCTGTTTGGGAGTTTGGCTAAACCAGGACACCCAATGAGCAAGTTCTGCTGGGGTAAGAACACGCATGCAGTCTTCAAATGTGCTTCTGTTCTCAATCTGAGACTTGTTCTGTTGAAGAAGAAGAAAAAAAACATTTAGACAACAGAAGAGGAAAAAACACAAAGTTTTAAATAGTCCTGATTACAGATACTGTTGTGATGTCAGTGTTTCCTGTGTTTCCTCTGAGAACTTATTTTCAGTTCCCACTTCATCCAGGATAATTCTGTTGTCATGTTGTTCATTCTAAATGGCTTCATTAAGTCTCTTTCTAAGCTGCTGGGATGTTCAGATGTTCAGATTTGATGTCAGGTCATGATCGAACGTCTGTTCCTGCTGCTCAGGTAACGCTCAGACATTAAAGCACGAGCCCAGAGAGAAGCAGATCAACACCTACCAGCGGCTCAGACACTTCTGGAGGAGATATTACTCTGCACATTACATGACGCTGGCCGTTCAGTCCAAAGGTACTCACACAGACTCACCGGACGGTCACAACCTCCATCTCAGCACGTGTTTGTTTCACTGCTGTTACTGCAGCTTGTTTAGGAGGCACAGAGGCTTGAAGCCTCAGCAGTCCCGTGAGGCTCTGATGCTCGTCACACACCACAGTGTAAACTTACTGCATGGGTGAAAATGGACAAACAGTTAAATCTTTCTTGCTTTGTGTTTTTAGTAAGGTGGAATGCAGTTAGTAAGTTGCCTTGGCCAAAATTTCTGCCCAGTGCCTAATGTGTAAAATTTAAGGAATGCTAATGCTAACATGCGAACATCAGCGTCCACCTTAAAGAGTGACTAACAGCAAGCTGAAAAGCAGAGCTGACTGGTTGGGTCTCTTAAAGGTCCCATATTATGGTCATTTTCAGGTTCATACTGTATTTGAGGGGTCTACGAGGAAATGTTTACATGCTTTTAATGTTAAATTAAAAGCATGCGTGGTGTACGGTGACTGGCTCTGACATCCACCTCACCGAAGTCCTGGCGGCTCGTTTGAAGGCACAGTTTGTGCATTTCTCAGAGGATTGAGCTTTTTAAAACTTTCATAAAGATATGGAAATCTCACCGTCTACAGCGCGGGACCTTTACCTGTCTGTAACCACACCCAGCAGTGATGTCACAGGGTACTGACGCTCCCTGAAGTACACTCTGACATCACTGCACGGAGGTGAGAGGTCAAACCAACGTAGATGGACGAACAACATTTCCAGCTCTTACACAGATGCTCTTGTTGTTTAGAGACTCTGGACACTCTGGAGCAGTGGGTGAGAGAGATCTTCATCAAAGTTCCCAACAAGTAAGCCCTCCTCACACACACACACACACACACACACACACACACCTTGTGGTAAGTCCTGGTAGTATAAAACACTGCAGTACATGAGATTCTTATGTAGACCAGCATGATGTTATTGCTGATGTATCAGTTTTGGTGCATGTTGGTCAGTAAGAAACGAGTGAGCAGTGTGTTAGCCTGCTGCAGTAACATGATTGTTAGCAGTGGCAAAGACTCTGAGGATGCTAGCTTGTTTCCAGACCTGAACACAGCACGTTGGTGGACTCAGCCTTTTCTGCTAATCCTTGAAAGTCTTCTGATGGTTGATGTCAGAACGTTGCTTAACGAGCGACGTTTGACAAACATGTTGAGGATGTAAAGGAGGCGGCGCTCGGTCCTCCTGAAACACGAACCCTCTGCTCTTTACCTTTATTTCAGCGCTCTGAGCCGTCTTGTCAGCGTTTCCATTTTCTGAAATTGATCATTAATGATAATCACTCTTTGATAAATCAGGTAAATTCGGGTTTTTTAATGTTTCCAGCGGTGAACCTCGAGCCGACTTCTCTCACCTCCAGCAGCCGTTTGACACTCCGGACTTCAACAAACTCTACAGAGGTCAGATACTGTTTGTACTCTTCCTACTATCTGCTGTAGTATTTGTAGCAGTAGTTGTATTGTTATTCTTACTGCATATTGTGTGCATGTATTCTGATATTTCTGAGGAAACCGCACCGCTGGTTAAAATCTTTATTTGATGCATTAATGCAGATGAAACACCTTCATGCAGATTGACAGTAACGAGGATACTTCTACTTAATTTGTACTAATTACATTTCTTACATTGTTTCATGGTGTGGTTCTACTCATTATTTCCTCTTGTGCTGCTGTAGCACCTCATTGACCTCCTGGGGATCAATAACGTGCTCTCCTAATTGAGCTTATCAAGTTTTCTGTCTGTAATTCTCTGTTTTGCTCGATAAGGTTTAGATAATTGGAGAAATGAGAAATCTAATCTTACAATCATGATTTTCGTTTTATTAATTCTACGACAGGATTATCAAAAGGATTCTTAGATCCGGTTTTAACAGGACATACAAACTAACACGTGCGTGTGTGTTGCAGTGGTCCCTGTGAGGAAGGTTCATGCTCTGACCATCAGCTGGGCCGTCCCACCTCAGGGGAAGCACTACAGGTGAGTCAAACTGTTGGTCTGTAAGATCGTCCCTCAGTCAGGTTAGACGTCACAGAGTGTGTGTTTTGTTTTTTTGTCAGAGTGAAGCCTCTTCACTACATCTCCTGGCTGATCGGACACGAAGGGACCGGCAGCATCCTGTCACTGCTCAGGAGGAAGTGAGCTGAAGAAAAAAGAAAAAACGATGAGAAACGAAACACTGAGCGAGAGCAGATACTCATGATGTGTACTGTGTGTGTGTGTGTGTGTGTGTGTGTGTGTGTGTGTGTGTGTGTGTGTGTGTGTGTGTTCAGGTGCTGGGCTCTGGCTCTGTTTGGAGGAAACAGTGAGACGGGTTTTGACCAGAACACCACCTACTCCATCTTCTCCATCTCCATCACCCTCACTGACCAGGGCTACCAGAACTTCCACCAGGTCCACACACACACACACACACACACACACACACACACACACACAGAGAGATTTAAAACCTTTTTTAAAAGCACTGAGGAGGAGCTGAACAGACTGACGTTAAATTATTGTGTTTGACACACAGTTGAAGTAAATTTGGTGCTTTCATGTCCTGAGAACTGCTGAGGCGAACATTTGGAAAGCAGACGGCTGAAATCATCTCTGAAGTTCTTGTTGAAAACAGTTATTCCTGCAGAGAGGATGACGATGCTGCTGGCTGTAACTTCACTCAGCTGTTTAAATAGTCACTGAAAATAATAATAAGAGGAGGCAGGTTTAGTTTTAGAAGTCTTCAGTGTCCCGTAACTCCCACACTGCATCGTGTCTCTCTGTGCAGGTGGTCCATTTGGTGTTCCAGTACCTGAAGATGCTCCAGACTCTGGGCCCTCAGCAGAGGTCAGACACATTCTGTAAAAACCCCTTTAGAGACCTGGTGAACTCTTTCAGGCCAAAACTGTGTTTCTTATGTCCTGCTTCTGTTTATCAGCCTCTCACACCAGTTTCAGATGTGAACTGTCTTACTCAGAATAACCAGGACTGTTTTAAAATGAAGGTTTATTTGTTGCATTCAAGGTTTACGATGGATCATCTAAACATGGAGAGTTTAGGGTTGCGTAGAATAAGTTGTTCCAAAATGCGTTTTATCAGAATGTGAAGATATTGAATCGTTTAGCTCGTCACAGAATAATAACACCACTGATCAACATCTGGGAGGTGACAGAAACTCTGAGCTCACAAAGGCGAGAGCTGACGAAGTGAAGCCACGAGGATGTGCTCAAAGTAACTTTCACTCTAACACGGCACTGATCTGACTCACCTCATGTCAATAGTTCGCTGAAACATCTGCATCTGCTCAGTCAACTCGCTTCAGCCTCATTTCCCTTCAGGGACTCTGAGACTCAGCCGGGCGTGATGCTGAGACGCCGTTTGGATCGAACCCGCACAAACAGTCGACCGATCACGTGACCACACGGTCCAGTGACTTCAGTCTGCGGTGAATGTGTTGAAGCTGATGTTTTCTCTTCGCCTCTGAACCTGAAATAAGAAACCGGAATCCTCATTTATATTAAAATTAGGATGTGAGAAGTAAAAACATGAATTCATGTGTCTGAGAAGGCATGAAGGCAGAGATTCAGAGAGCAGGGAGTCACCCAGTGAAACGCAGCAGCGAGTCCGGACTTTGAATTTAATTTGACTTTATCTTGTATCAGGATAATCACTGTGTTTGTGCTGGTTGAATAGATTCCAGTAAAGCTGAGGGCGTCAATCATCAGCATTAAGAATCTTAAATATTCTTATCATCTGGTGGACGTGAAAACGCAAAAACAAGTCCAGATGTCCAGAAAAACAGTTTCTGATTCGTTAATGTTCCACACATGAACTCACTGAGGACGCTGTTTTAAGTGGTCAAGTAGCTCCAGAAAGCCCATAATAATCATATTGTTTCCATGTAAACGAATCAGCAAACGTCAGTGATGTTTGTGCAGTTTGTTATTAAGTTTTAGATTTTAAATAAACGTCCTTTTTTTTCAGGATCTATGAAGAAATTCAGAAGATCGAAGCAAACGAGTTCCACTATCAGGAGCAGGTAGTGACACACACACACACACACACACACACACACACACACACACACACTCTGTGTTCTGTCGGTTCAGCAGGTGATTTACAGTCAGCTGTCGTTTCAGATTAATGGGTTTCGTCTCTGGACGATTTCACAGGCCGTTTTCTCAGGAAGTGATTGATCGGTTGATCAGTAAAGCGACATTAATCCTAATGATGAGGACAGAAGTGATCAGCTTTAAGTTGATGAGATCAGCCCTCAGGATAGAAACACCAAACAGGTTTTTACCTGTCAGTCATCACTCCTCATGGAGTGTGTGTGACGTGGACGGTGTGTTCCTGCTCAGAGAGTTTTTCACCAGCAAAGTTAATTGATCTTAAAATGAGTTAATGATCACGTTCGTGTGCTTTAATGAAACCTAAACAAGTGATTGATAACATGATGAACGTGTCGTCTGTGCTTTCGTCTGGACTGACAGACGGATCCCATCGAGTTTGTGGAGAACATCTGTGAGAACATGCAGCTGTTTCCCAAAGAGGACTTCCTGACCGGAGACCAGCTCATGTTTGAGTACGAGCCCCAGGTGACCAGGACACAGGACCAGATCTGATCCAGGATCAGTCTGAGAGCCCAAATTAGCTGCTTATGAAATACAGCACCGACTTTACCCTCTGAGTGTAAACTTATACTTGTTCTGCGTGTGTGTGTGTGTGTGTGTTCAGGTGATCAGTGCTGCTCTGTCCCTGCTGACTCCTGACAGAGCGAACCTGCTGCTGCTGTCACCAGAGAACGAAGGTCACTGTCCACTCAGAGAAAAATGGTTCGGTACCTGCTACAGCATGGAGGGTACGACACACACACACACACACACACACACACACACACACACACACACACACACACACACACACACACACACACCTCCCGTTAGTGAGGCTCCATCTGTTTCCTGAAAAGCAAAGGCAGCATGTTAATCACTGTAATCGTTCATATTGATCCTAATTAAGCACAATGCAATCAAACGATAGGAGTCGTTCATTCAGAAAACTGTGGTTCTGTTAAAGGTGGGTGTGTTTGTTTTGTCTCATCAGACATCTCAGAGGAGTGGGCTCAGCGCTGGGCGGGAGACTTCGAACTCAACCCTGAACTCCACCTTCCTGCTGAGAACAAATTCATCGGTCAGTGCAGACTCAGTGCAGACGTGACAGTTCACTGTGATGTAAGAGAGCTAAAACCAAAGCACACGCTCAGCTCTGATCGCATTCTTCACTCCTCTTCTTCATCTTCGTCTTCATCCGCAGCGACGGACTTCACCCTGAAGACGTCCGACTGTCCGGACTCAGAGTTTCCCGTCAGGATCGCCAACACGGAGCGAGGCTGTCTGTGGTACAAGAAGGACAACAAGTTCAAGATCCCGAAAGGTGAGTCCAGTCGTCACGTGATCCTGGAGCTGGTCGAGCGCCAGCCAGTGTTTTCAAGCTGCGACCAGCAGATAGTTTGCTCTGCTGATGGTGAAGCTGCAGTGACGGCTCTTCATCACTCCTCAAAGCTCTGCCTTTAAAAAGCTTTTCATTCATGATGGCAAATTCAATCAGTTTCATCTCTGTTGGCTTTATATTATCATTTTATTCCATTTTATTTAGTAGTATTTTTAACGGTCTGCTTGGTTTTGCCTCGTTGCCCCCTCAGTCTATCAAATGGTGACTGATGAGATGTGAGCCAGCGATGGACTTTTCAGTGAATGAGGAGACGTCTTCTGTCTCTAAACCTTTGAAACAAGTCATTTTCACAGATTCAGATTTTCATTTAGAGAATAAACTTGGAACTTTTTTGTGGGAAACCACATCAGACGTGACTCATTGTTGTCTGAGAACATGTGGAGGGATTCTGGGAACACGAAGGCTGCTGTCGTCTGGACTGACCTCCTGCCTCAGCACGTTAAACAGCTCCATCTGCTGGACAGTGCAGTCATTGCTGCTTCTGAAACTACAGCTGTACATCTGTCAGACTGAACTTTTGGGAAATGTTTAACTCTGTAAACATCATGAACTTCAATGAAACACTTCAACATTTTAACAACCCGTTTCTTTTATTTAGTCATGTGATGAGCAGGTCACACTTTTTTCTGGGCTCTTAGATGAAGTGAAATAATGATTTACTCATTCAGTGAATGAAATGTGACCTGATCATGTTGTTTTCTGTCTGTCAGCTTATATTCGCTTCAACCTGATTTCCCCGATGATTCAGAAGAGCCCTGAGAAGTAAGAGACCCTCGAAGCACATGAACACAGATCATGAGAAAATCAACCGTCGTGGATTTTTGATGATGAATGGATCTTCTCTTATAGCCACGTGGGCCTCGTTGTGCCTGTTTAACTGCCTTGTTCCTGTTTCAGTCTGGTGCTGTTTGACCTCTTTGTCAACGTCTTGGCTCATAACCTGGCAGAACCAGCCTACGAGGCCGACGTGGCTCAGCTGGAGTACAAGCTGGTGGCCGGAGAGCACGGACTGGTGGTCCGACTGAAAGGCTTCAACCACAAACTGCCGGTGAACACACGCACGCACACACACACACACACACACACACACACTTTGTATTGATAGTACAATGTCAGCTCATGTCAGACACATGAGCTACGCTTGCTGCTCTGCTAGATGTCGTGGGGGCGCCCTGTTAGTCACCTCTAGTGTATTCAGGCTGAGTCTGTACTGCAGTAAAGTACTTGAGTAAATGTACTTTCTTCCTTGTTGGTGTTTCAGCTGCTGCTGAAGCTGATCGTGGATCATCTGGCAGAGTTCAGCGCCGAGCCGGGCGTCTTCACCATGTTCTCTGAGCAGCTGAAGAAGACCTACTTCAACATCCTCATCAAACCTGAGAGACTCGGCAAGTACGTGGCACACACAAACACACACTCACACAAACGGCACACACTGCAAACACACACACACACCCACACTGCTGACACTCACACACTCTCTGGGTGGCTGCAGTGTTTTCTAGTGTCTCGCTGTCTTGTCCCGCCCGCAGAGACGTCCGTCTGTTGATCCTGGAGCACAGTCGCTGGTCGGTCATTCAGAAGTACCAGGCGGTCATGAAGGGTCTGACCGTCGACGACCTCCTGACCTTCGCCAGCGGGCTGAAGGCGGAGCTCTACACTGAAGGTCTGGTTCAGGGAAACTTCACCAGCACGGTGAGACAAAGCAACGCTGCTGTGCAGCACGTTAAACTCAACGGCCCCCCTCATAACAGAGAGTCAGAGTGTCATTTAGTCGTCCAGGTTTTCTCTCTGTGAGGTGTTCACTGTTCTGAAATGTCATTTTTACAACCACATCCTCTCACTCATGAATGTTTTTTGCCCTTTGTTTCCTCCAACAGGAGTCAAAGGAGTTTCTGCAGTACTTCATCGAGTGAGTATCTGCTGCACGTATTACTGCACTTTCATGTTTATGGAGGTTTTATATAAAGCGAGATTCCATCCAGATTTACATCTTGGAGGTAAAGGACACAGAAATGAGACTTATTATTACTCAGAAATAAAAGTCCGTGTGTGTTGCATTGATGTCAGATGGATTGAGAGCTGAAATATCATCCCTCAGTCTGTGCGTTCATTTTAAAGCAGCGGGACTTTTGACGGAGCTGCAGGACGATCGTTCAGTCACTCCGCTTACAAACTCGTCCTCCAGCTGATTCCAGTTCAGTCTGGTCTGCACGTGTGACGCTGACGGTCTGTTTGTCTCTGCAGTAAGCTGCACTTCCAGCCTCTGTCAGCAGAGGTCCCTGTGCTGTTCCGGGTGGTGGAGCTGCCTCAGAAACAGCATCTCTGTAAAGTCAAATCTCTCAACAAAGGAGACGCCAACTCTGAGGTCACCGTCTATTACCAGGTAGGAAGACCACAGCAGGCACATTACGGATAGAACCACTGTGATGAGGCACGTTTTCCTCTTTGACATACTTTTACTTCAGTAATGTTTTCAGGGCAGAACTTTCACTTGTGACAGTGTTTTCACAGTGTGTATTAGTGTTTGGCTGGTGACTCAAATGCAGGACACCAAGCAGGCAGGTACAAGAAAGAAAGGTGAGCTTTGATAAAGTAAAGCTGATCCCAGTTCACAGAAACAGGCGGCCAACTAAAGAGAGGAAGAGACAAATCCAAGAACTGCAGAGAAATACAAAAACTGAACTGGGAACAAACTGACACCTGAAAGAGGGAAACACATAGGCTAAACACACCTGAGGATAATTAACTGATGACACACAGGTGACACAGGAAGTAACACATAACACCTGTCACCCTAACACCCCCACCCCATAACACCTGAGGAGAGGAAAAAAAACCCAGAACAGGATGTGACACTTCCTGGATGTCAGCCTCTCGTGTCGTCCTGTTCACTGTCACCTGTCTTTGTTTTCGGTTCTCTTGTGTTTGATTCTGGGTTCTTGTTGCAGTCGGGCCTGAAGAACCTCAGAGAACACGCTCTGATGGAGCTGATGGTGGTGAGTGTCGACATCTACACACAGAGCAGCAGTGAGTCCTGTGAGTGCTGTTGGTCACGTGACACTGTATGTGTGTGTGTGTGTGTGTGTGTGTGCGTGTGTGTGTGTGTGTGCGTGCGTGTGTGTGTGCGCGTGCGTGCGTGTGTGTGCGTGTGTGCGCGCGCGCGTGTGCAGATGCACATGGAGGAGCCCTGCTTCGACTTCCTCAGGACGAAGGAGACTCTGGGGTGAGTGTCATTTCTGCTGAGCTCACAGATCCGTCTGTCCGAGGTGTTTCCTTTAAACTGTCCACCGCTTCGTGTCGTCCCTGCAGGTACCAGGTGTACCCGACCTGCAGGAACACCTCAGGGGTGCTGGGTTTCTCCATCACTGTGGAGACGCAGGCCACCAAGTTCAGGTGAGCCGTCCTCTGCGCCCGTGCAGCTGCAGAGTGGATCTCTTTGAGTTTTTAAACACTCCTCGTCTCCCTCGTCCATCTGTCCTCGCAGCACAGAGTTTGTGGAGGCGAAGATCGAGGAGTTCCTGGACAGCTTCGGCGAGCGTCTGTCCAGTCTGAGCGAGGAGGCCTTCAGGTCCCAGGTGACGGCTCTCATCAAGCTGAAGGAGTGCGAGGACGCCCACCTGGGAGAGGAAGTGGACCGCAACTGGTTTGAGGTCGTCACGCAGCAGTACGTCTTCAAGCGTCTCAACAAGGAGGTGAGACGTGTTGTGAAGCTGCTTCTGTGAACTCATTTCAAAGAACCAGACGGCTGTGACACGTCAGAGCTTTAGTCCTTAATAGTTCATCCGCTCAGTCATTTTCAAGCAGAAACACCAAATATTTGATGGTTTGAAGTGTCCTGTAAACTGAAGTTCTTCAGGGTTTTTTTCCCACACAAAACGAACATAAAGAACGCATCTGTGGTTCTGGTCCCGCTCTGTGGTTCTGGTCCCGCTCTGTGGTTCTGGTCCCGCTCTGTGGTTCTGGTCCCACTCTGTGGTTCTAACCCGCTGTGGTCTCCCTGCAGATCGAGGCCCTGAAGCTCTTCAGTCAGGAGGAGCTGGTCTCCTGGTTCCTGGAGCACAGAAACACCAGCAGCAGGAAGCTCAGTGTTCACGTGAGTGTGTTGCATTCACTGCTGTTCGTAAGTTTCTGTGTGCTGCAGGTCTGTAGAATGAGGACAGGGACAAAGCAAACGGAGGTTTTACAAACATGAAAAGCACTTCTAGAGCTTTTGTAATGCAGTCGTCAGAGAAGAAGTTAAGGCCGTGAACGCCTCATGATGTGATTTGTACAGAAACTATGTGAAACCAGCGGCTGCCAGATTTGAATGAACCAGATTAGATTCAAACATGCAGAGCAGACCGCTGTCATCCTGTAAATGTTTGTTTTGCGGATCAGGTGGTTGGTTTCGGGGTGGAGGAGAACGACCCCCCGGAGCAGAGCGGCGCCGGCAGCCCCGACAACCCTCCGTCCTCGGCCTACGGCGAAGTGAGCGAGCTGAACTTCCTGCTGGCCTCCTCGCCGTCGCTCCAGGACCTCACGCTCATCACCGACATCAGAGCGTTCACCTCTTCCCTCCCCCTCAACCCCTACCACAAAATCCTCAGCTAGGCCAGTCTCACGGCGACACGACCGGACGGGGAGTCACGTGACGTCCTCGCCGTCTCTTCAGTCAGAGATACTGGAAACAGCTGATCAGAGCGGACACTGTCAGGACAGACAGAAACGTGTGTTTAGTTATTTTGTTTTATGTGAGTGGTTGTAATAACGCTGCATTCATATCCTGTGGGAATAGTTTGTTTCGGCGGTCGCTGTAGTAAAGCTGCTGTGAAGGTCGTCGCCACAGGAAGTGAATCATCACTGTTTCAAAGCTGCTTCTCTTCCTGTCGCTGCCACCGAGCGCGGCCTCTTCAGGTCAGATGATCTTTTATTCAGAGTGCAGCCATCAGCGAATCCGTCTCCATCCGCTCAGCGTGTAGACGGCGTCTGAACAGGAAGTTCAGCGTCATGTCGGATTCTGAAAGTCGGACTCGATCAGCTGCTCTGATTTTATCGACGGCACAAAAAACTCTGTCATGGCGTCTCGATGGATTTAAGAGTCTGAATGTTTCCTTGTTACTTTTAACTGTGAAATGATGTGTGCGATTATTCCCAGGTGAAGTGAATGCAGCGCGATGACTCAGGGCTCTGGTTTAAATTCAGTCCGTCAGGAACGAGAAGAAGAAGAAGAAGAGCAGACGGTCGCGCTAACGTCACTGTGGCCAGTGTCACTGACAGACTGCTGTGTTTATGGGTGTTTCTGTGTTGAAGCTGTTTGATGTTTGATGATGCGTTCACGACCCGCCGTCACTCAGAATGTGCTGCTGGAGCTTCTGGAGGCTGGAAAGTTTCACCGGAACATTTCATTCAGTTTACATTTCGGTGAGCGTTAGAGAAACCTTCATGAAACACTGAGTTTTAGTTGAGAGTTTTGTTTGTTCTGCGTTTAAATTATGATAATAAAGAGTAAAATCATCATCGGACAGACGACGCTGTGTCACTTCTTAAACCAGGTGATGATGAGGATGACGAAGCTAACACTATGAGAACATTAATAACTGTAGTATCTCCCAGAAACACGAAGCTCGACTCTTCATCACTGCGTCTCTTCTTCCTCGTCCTCCTCAGAAGTCTCTTCTCTGCTTGTTCAGTGATTTTTGTCCACGTTTTGAAGACGCAGCGAGCGGACAGTGGAGAGGTGGTGTGGTGTTTGTCCTGAGGGTGGCGCCAGAGGGAAGGTCACGTGACCCACGCCGTCTGCACGGTGGTGAGACTGATTTGAATTGATGAGATAAAAACATTTTTCAGTGTCGTTAAAAATTTAAATTATCCAGAAAAACAAACTGCTGACAGTTACTAAGAGGAGGACGGACAGGAGGAAGTACTCAGGCCCATTACTGCAGTTAAAGTACTAACATTAGATTACTGTGTCTTAAAGTAAACGTACAGTATTTCCCTGCAGTGTAGATGGAGTAGAAATAGAAAGTGACATGAAATGTGAAGTAAAAGTACCTCAGATGTGTCCTCGGTGCAGTATTTGAGTAAATGTACTACTGAGCTGATTGATCTCTGAATGTAAAGGCTCATATTTGTGCAGAAATCTTTAATAAGACAAAAACATGGAACCTAATAATGTACAGAGCAGCATCTCAGCGTTAAATAAGACTCCACAGTTCTTTGCCAGCAGGGGGCGCCGAGCGTCTCAGTGAGTGTGAGCCGGCGACGAGCAGATGAACGTGTGTTGAGTTTCGGGGGAGCAGCTCGTAGAGATCCAGCTTCGGGGGTTTTCCACCAGCACGCAGTCCGAGCCGACGACGGACTCGCCGCGGCCCGCCGGCGCCCCCCGCAGTCTGGAGAAGGACACCGACCGACCGTCGGCCCACATCCAGCGACCCGAACCTCCAGACAGACCTGAGACACACGAAGAAGAGTTAGAAGACTGGACGACGAGGACTGACCAGCATCAGGAGGCCGTTTGACACACAGAGAAGAAGAAATCATGGAACGATAATCTGACGGTCGCAGGTCTTGATGAAAGCGGACACTCACCGATCCAAAATGGCTTCCTCCCCGCCAACTTCCAGAGCCAGGTCATGTCTCTCCTGGACCGCACGCTGGTCAGGCTGCCGTTCAACCTGCCACAGACACGACACGGCGTGAGAGTCGAACACACAAGGAAACACGCCGCTGTGCTCACTGCAAACCACTTCCTGTCCAGCAGGATGCTTTCATTTGATTGGACGAGTGAAAGAGGGAAGGTGTGCTTTGGGGTCACTTACAGCAGCGAGCAGGTCCTCTCGGCGCTCGCCCAGCTGGCCACAGACGAGCTGAGGATGTAGCAGCGTCTCCTGTAGTGAGTCCAACCGTCAGGACACGAGCTGCTGACCGACTTCCCCGTCTGACGAGACAAAGACACACAAGCAGCCGTCAAAACACGGGCTTCTGTCAGCAACTCAACGAGGACGACCGCGACGCTCAGCAACGTTCAGACAGACGAGCGACACACAAAAACAGCTGGAGGAGCCACGAGGGTAAACCAGAATCAATCATCAATAATCAAACTGCTCACTGACAGCAGCTTCATGTGTTCATCTCCTTCATCCTTCATGTGTTCACAGAGTGGTGAACTCGCTTCATCCTCTGTGAACGACTGAGCCTTTCCAGGACGCCCCTTTCATACCCAATCATGATGCTCTCACCTGTTACCGATCAGCCTGTTTACCTGTGGAATGTTCCAGACAGGTGTTTTTGGAGCGTTCCACATCTCCCCCAGTCGTCAGCTGCTCCTGCCTCTTGTGGGTCCTAACTGAGCTCAGACATTAAATATATTGACTGTTTCCAGGTGAGTTTGTTGCAGTGGATCAGCTCAGGTGACCACGTTCTGTGTTCTTGGTGTTGGTGGAGGCGGGGTCGTACCTTGCGCTGGCGCAGCTCTGGGTGGAGTCTCAGTTCTGGATGATCCATCTGAGGAGGGTCTCTGCCTGGGAGCTCCTGCAGGAGGCGGCTGTGAGGCGACTGGCTCCACCCGGCGTCGCCCGGCTTCAGCTCCTCCAGCCGGAGAGGAGTCAGACTGTGGAACTGATGGAGGAGGAGGAGGAGGAGGAGGCACACATTAACACTGAGTGTGTGTGTGTGTGTGTGTGTGTGTGTACCATAAATCTGTTTACACAGACACATTGTGGGGACTCACCGTCCTCATGGGGACAAAATACAGGTCGACACGAAGTACATCATTAAATTTTAGGATGAAGACTGAGGTTAAGGTTAGAGTAACTGTCCAGGAAGTGAATGTAAGTCAGTGTAATGTCCCCATAAATTATGTTTGCTCAACTGTGTGTGTGTGTGTGTGTGTGTGTGTGTGTGTGTGTGTGTGTGTCTCACCGTCCACACCTTCTCCTCAGACCTCCTCTCTCCTGACAGATGGACCTGAACAAACACTGAAACATCAGCTTGATGCAGAGGATCACAGTCACATGATGCACATCAGAGCAGGTCAGCCTCCAGACTGAACCAGGCGTGACGTCACATGTTGTTCAGAAGTGTTTTACCTGCCTGATTTTGTTGACGTGCTCAGATTTTGCTGTTTTGTCAATAATCACCTTCAGTCCTCCATGTCTGACCCTGTGTCCACTGCTCCCACTGCTCCCACTGCTCCCAGTGCTCCCAGTGCTCGGCCCTGGCAGCTGCCCGCTGTGGTAGTGGATGTGGCCGTAGGCTGGAGCCGCCTGGTCCTGCGGGTCCCCCTCCCCGTAGTCCAGGTAGGGCCGGCGGTTCGGGACGTCGCCCCGCGGAGGGTGAGGCTGGTTCTCCCACAGCAGCTCCGCCTCGATGTCTGTGACGGGGTCCTCCTCCTCTGGACCCGGAGGGTCAGGGAGGCGAGGAGGAGCTGGGAGCAGCCTCTTGTCTTCCTCCACCCTCAGGTCGTCTGGATCGCACCGTCCTGAGAGACAGACAGACGGACAGACGGCAGAGAGGTCAAAGGTGGAGCAGCAGAACATCTGCGAGTGAAGGCTCAGATCAGCCGGTCAAATCATGAAAGAAGCCCCCCACAAACAGGAGGACTGTCCTCACGCGTCACCTCCTCCTGGTCTGAACACCCAGAATCAAGCGAAGCAGCAGGAAGTGACTGAGGGTGAAGGCGAACCGCTCACAGGTGGATCTGCTCCTGATCATCTCACCTCCTCTGGGGTCGATGATCTCCACGCTAGCGGAGCTCCTCTGGCCCAGGATGGCGTTTTGGGGGTTTTTCAGGGTGACGGTGAAGGTCTCGTGGTTTTCCTCCAGACCGTCGTCTATCAGGTAGATGTTCCAGGTCTTCACGGTGACTCCTGAACGGCAGAGAAAATCAACCTGATCGCATCCAGAAGCAGATGATGTTAAACAGACAGACCTGAACAGAGTCCAGAGGAGTCTGACCTGGATCAAACTGGATGAGAGCGGCGCTGCTGTGAGTGAAGTCTCCGCCGGCTTTGGCCGATCCTTCCTCCACCTGCACAGAGACACAGACACTGAGCGCAGACTCCGCCTGGACTGAGGGTCAGCGGACGCAGGGGTCGCCACCGTACCTGGATCGCGACGTACGCCGGCTCGCCACTCTTCCCGCTGCGTTGGATCTGGATCTGCAGCGTCCCCGCCGTCTCACAGGTTCTGTAGCAGGTCGCTGAGAGCTCCACCCGAGACCAGGACAGGTCCAGTCTGCGGGACACACACACACACACACACACAGTGAGACCTCAGGCTTTGGCTCCTGCTCTTCAGTCTCATCCTTCTTCAAACCTACATCTCAGGCAGCGCCGCGTTTCCTGCCGGGTCCGTGAGGCGGAACTGGAAGCTGTCAGCCGTCACCTCCACGTCGGCCGGGAGGACGAACACCACGGCGCGCCGGTCCACGTCCCGCTGGGTGAAACGACCTTTGATGTAAGCTCCTGGCAGGACAGGAAGTCGGAGGTTCAGCTGAACGCAAATCTGTTTCTACCACATCTACGGCTGACGGACAGACGGCTCACCTGTGACGGCGTTCTCCAGGTAGCCGAAGTGAGGCGGTCTGGTGATGGAGAACTCCAGCTCCTCTGCGGGGCTGTCGCGGTCGGAGGCCTGCAGGTGTTTGGAGGTGACGAAGAGGCCGTAACGCCCGCCGCCCAGATCCACCACGGTGCTGGGACTCCGCCTGGTGGTCAGACTGGGAGGTGTCCTGTCCACCCGATGCACCTGGACACAGCAGGAGAACACCTGACGGTCTGTGAGGATTCTGGACTTTCTGCAGACGTTTTCAGGAGGTTTGTGCCAAGAGACAAAAGTCTCCCTGCAGGAAATCTGTCTCGGACCTTCAGGGTCCAGGTTCTGCTTCTTTGCACTCGTTGTCTT